>NC_142570.1:11626742-11929772 GCF_041283825.1 Pyrus communis | reverse complement strand
CGATTATTCAATGATGCGGTTAGACAATTGGGCATTGAACTCCCTATCGCAAATATGATTTGAGAGATTTTATTTTCACATTATCTCTATGTAACAAGAGATTAATCATGTGGTTCCTATTAAACTTGATTTTCAACAAAATGCTTGATTTTTTTATTACTTTGGTGATTGAACATGTTTTATTAAAACTTTTGAGATCTAAACTTGCAAGAACATTTTTAATACTGAATTTGGAGCTTAGTAGACGCATTCAATGTAGAAAAAGGTATGTAGGCTAAAAAATATATTTGTTATTGATACGTGAATGTGGAAAAAATGGAAGAGAATGCTTTTTTTTCTCATTATTTTTCTCTACAAGGTTACAAGGATTTATATACATGACTTCAAGTAACAAGATCAAATCACCCTAAATTAAGGGATACAAGTGTGTAGGTAGGACGGCTTATACTTTGTAGGTAGGACGGCTTATACTTTGTAGGTAGGACGTCTTATACTTTGTAGGTAGGACGGCTTATAGGACGGCTTATACTTCCAATAGTGAATAATATTATATACAATTACACAAGAACTCCAACCATATTCCTTATTTGTCTAACACTCCCCCTCAAGTTGGAGAGTGGATGTCAAGAACTCCCAACTTGCGTAACATACCCGAAAACTTTTCTTTCCCAAGAGGTTTGGTAAACAAGTCTGCCAACTGTTGTGCCGTACCCACATGCTTGGTCTCTATTGTGCCATCTACAATCTTATCTCGTATAAAGTGACAATCCATCTCAATGTGACGAGTTCGTTCATGAAAAACAGGATTGGCAGCTATATGTAACGCTGCTTGATTATCACAAAATAAAATGGAAGGACCATCCAAATGAATGTTCAAATCCTTCAACAAAAAACGAAGCCAAACTATCTCGCAACAAGCACCTGCCATGGCCCTATATTCCGCCTCTGCTGAAGAGAGCGAAACGGTTTTCTGTCGTTTTGTCCGCCAAGAAATCAAAGAACCGCCCAAGAATACACAATACCCAATAGTCGAACGGCGAGTGATAGGGCAACCTGCCCAATCAGAATCACAAAACGCAGTTAACTTGGTCTGGTTGTCAGAACGAAATAATAAACCTTGACCTGGAGTAGCCTTCAAATAACGAACAATACGAAGCGCAACATCCATATGAGATATCCTTGGCTCGTGCATAAAACGACTTAGAACATGCACAGAATAGGTGATATCCGGCCGAGTGATAGTGAGATATATTAACCGACCTACTAATCGTCGATACTTTTCAAGATCCTTGAGAAGTTCTCCTTTATCAGATAATTTTGTGTCATCCATAGGAAAAGCAATGGGTCGTGCTCCCAAAAAACCATAGTCCTTGAGAATCTCTAATGCATACTTGCGTTGAGAAATATAAATCCCTTGTTTGGAACGAGAAACCTCAATACCTAAAAAATATTTTAAATCACCAAGGTCTTTTATCCGAAAATGATCACGGAGAAAAGACTTCAGAGAATTAATGGCACTAGCATCATTGTCTGTAATCACAATATCATCCACATAAATGAGCAAAGCTGTGAAAGAAATACCAGACTTTTTAGTGAACAATGAATAGTCAGCTTTGGATTGTTGAAAACCGGCAGAAATGATGGCACTAGTGAATTTGGCAAACCATTGGCGAGAAGCCTGCTTAAGACCATAAAGTGACTTGTGAAGGCAACACACAAGATTCTCCCCCTGTCGCCGAAGACCAGGAGGAGGAGACATATAGATTTCTTCATGTAAGTCACCATGTAAGAAAGCATTATTAACATCAAGCTGATGAAGAGACCAAGACTGACTAGCAGCAAGAGCAAGAAGACAACGCACCGTAATCATCTTAGTAGTAGGAGAAAAAGTGTCATGATAATCAATACCTTCAGCCTGAGTGAAGCCTTTAGCAACCAAACGAGCTTTGTAGCGGTCAATAGAGCCGTCAGAATTGTGCTTGAGTTTGTACACCCACTTACAACCAATGGGAATTTTGCCAGGGGGCAAGGAAGTTAAAGTCCAAGTACCATTAGCATGTAAAGCTTGAAGCTCCTCAGTCATAACACGTTGCCAATTGGGGTCAGTGGCAGCCTCGGCAAAGGAGGAAGGCTCCACAGTCTGACTGACAGAGTTAATGTAAGAAAAATGCCTGGGAGAGTAACGGTGATAAGAGAGAAAATTACAAAGTGGATATCGCGTACCTTGTGTAGAACCGGGTTGCGAAGTCGAAGATGGGTGGGATGGCAGAATCACCTGCGAGCAAACGTAGTCTTTTAAATAGGATGGAGGTTTATGGGCACGGGAAGAGGTGCGGGGAAGGGGATGATTGGTAGGTAGTGGGGGGGGGGGGTAGGGATGTCCGTGGGTAAAAGGGTGAAAGGTAAGGAAGTAGCGGAGGGGGGGGAAGAAGGGGATGTCGAGAGGGCAGGGGCATGGGGAGGAACGGGTAATGGGGCAGCAAGGGAATCTGTGGGAGGCGTGGAAGGGGAGGAAGGTGGAGGAGGGTGAGGCGTCGGGGCAGGAAGGGGTGGGTTATATGTAAAGTCCAGAGGGGGTGGGATGGGTAGGGTAGGCGAAGAGGATGGGATAAGAGGGTGAGAAACGGCATAAGGGAAAGTAGTTTCGTGAAAGATGACGTCTCGACTAGTGAAAATGCGGTGATTGTCGAGATCGTAAAGGGTATAGGCCTTTTGTCCATGAGGATAACCGAGAAAAATGCAATGATGAGCCCGAGGGGAAAATTTGGTGGTGGGAGTGACAGAGGTGGCATATGCCAGACAACCAAAGATGCGGAAGTGGTCATAAGATGGGGTTTTCGAAAAGAGAACCTCAAACGGGGATTTATGATGGAGAAGACGGGTAGGGAGACGATTGATGAGATAAGTAGCGGTAAGAACACATTCCCCCCAAAACTTGATAGGAAGATAGGATTGAAAACGAAGGGCGCGAGCGGTTTCAAGAAGATGACGATGTTTTCTTTCAACAACGCCATTTTGTTGGGGGGTATAAACATAAGAAGTTTGGAAAAGCACCCCATGATTAGAGAAAAAACTACGAAGAGATAAAAATTCACCACCATTGTCAGTACGAATGCATTGGATGGTAGTGCGGAATTGGGTAGTGACATAAGCAAAAAAATCCTTAATTAATTGTTGAGTGTCGGATTTATGTTTCATGAGGAAGACCCACGTAAAGCGAGAAAAATCATACACAATGGTTAAGAAATAATGAGCACCAGAAAGAGAAGATTGACGATTCGGGCCCCAAATATCACAATGAATTAAAGCAAAAGGGAAAGTTGATGAAATTGAACTCAAAAGAAAAGGTTGACGAGTTTGTTTTGCCAACGGACAAACATCACAAATATGACTAGAATCAAAAGTACAATTAAGAGAGCTAGATGCTAAAGCTTGCAAACGAGTGGAGGAGGGGTAACCAAGACGCCTATGCCAGAGGGAGGAGGGGATGGTAATGATGTTGCAGAGAGGTTGACGGGTGGGGAGAGAAGAGGTAAGGGCCACAAGGTAATACAGATCGCCACGTCGCTTACCCACACCAATCATCGCCTTCGAAACCAAGTCCTGCAAAACACACCAAGAAGGAAATAAGGTTATGGAACACGATAATCCATCTGTAAGTTTACCAACCGATAAAAGGTCCACTCGGAAATTAGGGACACATAAAACATCTTTCAAAGTAACTGATGAATTTAAAGGAAGAGTGCCGGTAAAAGTAATGGGAGCGGAAGCACCACTAGGCAAAGAAACAGGCGGCAAATGTGAAGGAGAACGATTAACCAAACATGAAGCGGAAGAAGTAATATGATCCGTAGCACCACTGTCAAGAATCCATTGACCATGACGAGAGGTGACAGGTAACAAACCTTGGGCAAAATCAATAGTGAGCACGACATTGGCCTGAGGAGGGGTGGTGGTGTCACGTAGAGCAGCTAGGACACGGGAGTGCTGTTCGGCAGAGAGGTCAGGCATGGCAAGCTGCAAGTCATGCAAAGTGGGCTGGGCCCCGTGCACTTGGTGGGTCGCTGGAGTAGAAGAGGAGGCGGGGGCCTAGGTGAAATTATGGGGCCGGGAAGTAGAAAACCGTGGCTGCCGGGGAAGACTGGAAGGTGCATGGCTGCGGGAAGAACTGGAAGCAGTGGCACGGCGCAGTGGTCGCCACGGTTGGCCATGGAGGGGATGGCCAACGGGATAGCCATGAAGTTTATGGCAGGTGTCTCGGGTATGATAATCAAAATTGCAGTAGGTGCAGTGGAGGGGAGGACGAGCAGAGGAGGGACGGGATGGGCCACGAACAGCCATGGCAGCAGGTTGATCGACAGAGCAGAGGACGCCCAGGGAGCGTTGTTTTTCAGCTTGAGACACCGAGGAACAGGCCTGACGAACAGTGGGAAGGGGATTCATTAAAAGAATCTGGTCACAAACAGCAGCAAAGGATTCGTTGAGGCCCATTAAAAATTGCATGAGTTGTTGACGGTCATGCTTGGCGTTGCAAGAGCACGTGCAACCATCATTATAAGAAGCAAGCTCATCCCAGAGAGCTTTCAGGCGAGTAAAATAGGCGGAGATTGAAGAAGAACCCTGAGAAATTGTAGCAAGGTCCCCGTTGAGTTGGAAGATGCGTGGAGCATTACTCTGAGAGAAGCGTTCGCGAAGATCATCCCATACAGCTTGGACAGAGATGGAAAAAAGCACAGATTCTTGAAGGTCAGGTTCCAAGGAATGCAGAAGCCAAGAGAGAATCATGTCATTGCAACGACGCCAAGCCGCGTGAGCATCAGGGTCGTCGGAGGAAGAAGGTTCTTGGATATCGCCAGTGATGAAACCAAGTTTATTCTTGGCACTCAAGGAAAGCTGCATGCCACGGGCCCAGGATGTGTAGTTATCACCATTCAACTTCTTGGATACAAGGACAAGATTCGGGTGGTCGGAATGATGAAGGGAAAAAACACCATCGGAAGAAGAAGAGTCAGCCATGGGAACGGCAGAGAAAGCTGCCGAAAAAAAAAAATTAGGGCTAGGGTTATAAACCTGTTCTGTTTACCATGTAGAAAAAGGTATGTAGGCTAAAAAATATATTTGTTATTGATACGTGAATGTGGAAAAAATGGAAGAGAATGCTTTTTTTTCTCATTATTTTTCTCTACAAGGTTACAAGGATTTATATACATGACTTCAAGTAACAAGATCAAATCACCATAAATTAAGGGATACAAGTGTGTAGGTAGGACGGCTTATACTTTGTAGGTAGGACGGCTTATACTTTGTAGGTATGACGGCTTATAGGACGGCTTATACTTCCAATAGTGAATAATATTATATACAATTACACAAGGACTCCAACCATATTCCTTATTTGTCTAACATTCAAGAGGCAGATCCCAACCACCAAACTCCCCTCGCATGCTTGCTGTGGTGGTTTATTCCAAGAATTTGTTGAATATGCTTTTAAAATGATAGAAAGCGTTTTTGGTAAAAATATTTTTAGAACTAATTCTTAATAAAAATGTAAGTAAATCTTAGAAAAGTACTTAAAGTGCTTCCTGAAAAAAGCATATAACTGATGGTTTTTGCAGATAACACTTCAATTACTTTTGGAATCCAAAACGAGCCCCAAACCTTTTGATAAATCAAAAATCAAGGAAACTCCCTAACCCTTTTAGTTGGTCCCACTACCAAAATATTATCCAAGTTAAACTGTACTTACCGCCACTCAGTACTAGAGTCTAGTTGTATTCTTGTTCACTTATAAGTGAGAAATTTTGAATCTCGTAAATTACAAATTCAATATTAAATTAGGTTGTATACCGTGCCACTGATCCGATGTTACCCTTCTTATTGTAAAATATATGATTATACTAAAAAAAACTGTAATTACCAAACGAACCGTCTACGGTACGGTCAATTAAATTATTAAATTTTACCTGCGCCCTGGTCAAATGAACAGAAAACAAAAAAGACAAAAATTCCAAGGCCGTATTCGAACGACATTATCGTCAGCGTCGGCGTTGTCTTATCTCCATCATCATTCCACGTTCTCACCGCAACAGAGCGATCAGAGCGCCCGCCCCAAACGCACCGTTTCAGCGATCTGCATGGGCTGAGTCGACGATTTAACTCCCCGAGTCAGGGCGTTCCATTCGACGAGCTCGCAAAAAATTAAAATCCCCAAATTCCGATTCGAATTCCCGAAATGGCCTCGCCGAACCGATCCTCGGAGGACATCGTCGACACGACGCCGCTGATTAGAAACTCGGGCGGGTCGTCCGACGAGTCGAACTCGGGGCGCCAGCAATTCGCGCGCCGACAGAGCCTGCGGCAGGCCGCGAGGTTTCTGCGCCAGGCCAGCAGCCGCCGCCTCATGCGCGAGCCGTCGATGCTGGTCCGGGAGACCGCGGCGGAGCAATTGGAGGAAAGGCAGAGCGATTGGGCATACTCCAAGCCGGTGGTGGTTCTCGACATCATCTGGAACTTCGCCTTCGTCGTCGTGGCGGCGACTGTCCTGGTTCTTAGCCGGTACGAACTGCCGGATATGCCCCTGAGGCTGTGGATCGTGGGGTACGCGTTGCAGTGCGTGGTGCATATGGTTTGTGTTTGCGTCGAGTTTCGGAGGCGGCAGTGCCGGCAGAGAAGCCGGTTTTCGGGGGTGATTTCTGGGGAGGAAGGGGTGGGGAGGGTTGGGAATTTGAGTTCTGGGTTGAGAGAGGGGGATTCGTCATCTCAGTACGTGTCGTTGGCTGATCATATGACTGAGGAGGGTACCAGGTAACAACAACGTTATCTGTACAATGCAAATCTAAATGTTTTTGTCTTTCTTATGTGGTGTTTGTTGGCGGGTTGATGTGAGTTGCTGGAAATTTATGATTTTGTTGTTCGAATGCGTAAATTTTGCTCCAAGAATGGTGATGTTTTTAAGGTTTTTCTGTCTTTGACATTGTTGCTGATGGCATTTGATTCTTAGTATAGTTTACTTGTAGGTTGGCCCCATTCTCTTTGAAATGAATACAAGGTTTTGCGTATTTATGCAAAATTATGATTCTTCTTCGCATTTACGGATTTCTGATGGCACCGGTTTTATTTCGTTTGAAGCTTTCGAAATCTGAAATTTTGTATGGTACCTGTCTATATGCATGGATGTTAGAATCGGTTATTGACGAGTGAACTGGTTTTGTACTGGGATTGTAGGATGCTGCTATATTTGGTGCCAGTAATGTGTGAGAAATTAACTGACATGTGCTGTTGTTTTTTTCGTTTATAGTAATTTCATGTCTGATTATTGTTTTTGCTTGTATCTTTCAGCAGTGTTGCTAAGCACCTGGAATCTGCAAATACAATGTTTTCGTTTATCTGGTGGATCATTGGGTTTTATTGGGTATCGGCAGGTGGTCAATCTTTAGCGCGTGCCTCCCCTCAGCTTTACTGGTTTGTGTTCTCTCTCTGTCTCACATCCATTTATTTGAAAATCAGGGAGAAACTCTTAACTATGGCAATGTGGCTTTATCTGCAGGTTATGTATAATTTTCCTGGGTTTTGATGTGTTTTTTGTCGTTTTCTGTGTTGCACTGGCTTGTATCATTGGTATCGCAGTTTGTTGCTGTCTTCCGTGCATTATTGCACTTTTATATGCTGTCGCAGATCAGGTAGTTCTCATCCCCAGTAATCTCTGTTTTTGTCTGTGGGGGTATGTTGATTTTCATGTTCATAACTATTAGTGTCTTCTATCATTACCATTCTGTAGGTTAGGTGAATATTGCTGTAATACTAGTTGATAAGTGCTAAAGTAGATGGTTGAATAATGAAACCGGAAATTGACAAGTTATATATGATTCTGCGATAGCAAACTTTATTTTCCAATTATTTGATAATAACAAAAATTAGTTGATTCTTGTTAGTTTGAACGGAAATATCAATGTATCAAGATTCTCAGTAGGAGGATTTGGACTCTAAAAATGGAACTCCACTAGGATGGTTTGATTCCCGTTTAGCATAACTTTATCTGGGGTGGGTTGGCAAGTCCAGCTCTGATTTTTTTATAGAAGTTTGTTGATAGCCTTCATGAGCTCAATTAAACGGGCGAGTTCCTGTGTTGGTAAAATAGGCTGCACTATATTATACCAATCCATTCTTCCGTTAACTGCTAAACTTTCATCCCCTCAGAATATCTATTATATCCTTCTCATATTTGATAGTACTGAAAGATGGTTGAATTTCATGGTTTTGTTGATAAAAGAGGGTTGGAAAAATTGATTATGGTAGTTTCCCTTGGTGCACTTTGGGATGAAAGATTTATTATTGTTATACTAATTTGTTTCATTTAATTTGTTCTGGCTCTCTTTTAGTTGCATCAAATTTAATGGGCCTGACAAAAAAAATTTGATGGGCCAGTGCTTGATGTTTTGTTGTTGTAACTAAAACTTGGAACTGTTGTTTACTCTGTCAATTTGCCTCCTCATCGTTTATAAATTTACTAGAGTGTAGTTCGAAGAATATTATATTCAATAGTGATGGCTTTTTTTCTCGTTCCCTTTTATGTTTGTCTGACCTGTTACTGAAGCAGGATGGAGCATCTAAGGAAGACATCGAACAGCTTTCAAAATTCAAATTCAGAAAAGTTGCCAATGAGAAAGTTGCCGGCGATGTACTAGGTGGAGGAGTAATGACTGAATGTGGAACAGATTCACCGATTGAACATGTTCTTTCTCAGGAGGATGCGGTAAGCGGTTCTTGACTTTTGGCTCATACTCTTCTTTACTCTCTTGAGTTCTGGTAGTTAAGGAGGAACGGTTTCAATTTGGACCAGTTATATAATTGGATTTGTTTTGTATTCTTATGTAATGTGTGGACCAACGAAATCTTTGGACCTGTAAAAAGATTCTTGTGACATTTGAATGATGATCATTGTGACTTACAGGAGTGCTGCATCTGCCTTTCTTCTTATGACGATGGAGTGGAACTAAGGCAACTTCCTTGTAGCCACCATTTTCACTGTTCCTGCATTGACAAGTGGCTTTTTATCAACGCTACCTGTCCTCTCTGCAAGTACAATATCTTGAAGAGTAGCAGCCAGGATCAAGGGGAAGTGTAGAATTCTTCTAATTAGAGACTTGTGCAGGGCACGCTGCGGAATTACATAAAAATTCTTGCTCGAGACTTGAGTGTAATGTTATGCAAAGCTTGGCATTGGGTGACATCGGACTCAAATGCAGGCTTTAGACGTCCTGCTGGAGAGTAATCCAATGCAAAGCTTCGCCCTCGATACACTGCAGGTTTTCTATATTGTCATTGTTGATGTTTGCTGTTGTAGAGTAGGCATAGCAGTTGTCATTGATCTGTTGGTGTCGTAGTAGCGACGATGACAATGGCGCATCGTATTCGTGGTTGCTATGGCGTTCTTTAGGTGCCTTGTGTACATGGGTGTTGCCAGGGCATTTCCGCGGTAATTATTTAGTTTCACACAGAGACGGCTGTCTCGAGTTGTATTTACAATGCGAACGGCTGTTTCTTGTTCGAAGAAAGTTCAGTTGATTGTGTAGCAATGTGTTATTAAAATGTTGATGAGTTTATTTAGGCATGAGCCTTGTTAACGTGGCTTCACATAAACCAACATTTTTTTTTTTAGTGAGTAACAATAAAATGTTCTTTGGCCTAATTGGATTATTAGTACCCCGTGGTGATGGTATTGTTGGAAGATAGTCAATGTGGTTAAGTTGGATTTATGTTCAAAATTAAAAATTCCGTCAATTCTTTGGTCAAAAATTGAAAATTTTGTCAACCCTTTGTTAGCACGTAGGGTTGTATGTGAGGCTAATTTTATTTTTTTAATCTCACATGTGAGCTTTTATACGCTAACAATTAACACGATGATCGAACTTAAGAATGTTAATTGAAAAGTAATATCAATAGAACATAATCCTATGTAGCGAAAGAGATTTGAACTCAAATGCTATGGGCAGTTTGATGAAAAGAAAAAGGGGGAAATTCTTCAACTATCCACTCCCTCGTCAAAAAGGTAAATTTAAAGAAACTTTTGGCATCTTTAAATAAAATTCCGATTTCAAATTCAAATGAACTGCGGAGAAAAAGTAAAGAGAAAACAGAAGAAGGGGTCAACTTAAAAATAATCAAAACCGAGTGGCAAAAAGTATAATTTAACCCGAAAAATAAACAAAAGCAAAAAGCATCTGCCGAAAGCATGAAACAGCAGCCGCATTGCGGGCATTGTTTTCGCGCTCCTCCTCCAATTGTACGACCACCGATGATCTTGTCCCTGTCTCTGCCGTCAAGTAGGAGTTAGCTGCTGACGATGGAGCACCACCAACCTTTGCTGCAGCGATATCGCCGTGATCGTCGCAAGCTCTTAGAATTCCTCTTTTCGTCGGGTCTCGTGCGAACGCCGTCCGGGTCAGACTCCGCCCCCGCGTCCGCCGCCTCCCTCTCCCACATCGATTTCGATACTATCAGCGCCGATTATGTCCTCGACTGCGTCAAATCTGGCAAGTCTCTTCATTTTTTCTTTACCTTTTTGCTTCGAATTCAGCTGAATAATAATACTTGAATTTTGGTCTAATTTTAGCTCATTTTTTGTGTTTTTGAAAACTGTTTTGGAAACAGGTGGAGTGGTGGATATATCTGAAGCAACCAAGAAGTACTTTCACGAATCTTCTTACCCTCTAATGGTAAAACTTGACTATCTAGTGAATATGTTTCTCTTCTAAGTTTTTGAGTTTCAAAATTGCGATTCTTGTTTCGGTTCTAGTTGTTGGTTTGCTTTTGTTCGAGAACTGGGCGAAAAGCGAGAAATGTTTCAACAAAAGCTATTTAAGAGAGATTAAACATATCCAGAAACTTTTTGGAGGACTTGAGTTTACATTTTATTACACTCTGTTAGGATTAATTTTCATTATCATTTGCTTTTTTTATTTTTCGGGCAGATTCAATCCGAATTAGGGGATTCCTTTTTTCTAGTTTCTGATCCAGAATCATCTGGATCACCTCCTCGGCGTGTGCCTACTCCCGTACATGTGAACCGGACCGCTAACAATGCATCAAGTTCATCCGCACAGCTGAATTCTTTGAGTGTTGAGGACAATGAAAAGGCTGGTGATGACTATGGTTTCAAATATAGAACCATGCCAAGTGCACCTCCAAAGCATGTTGAAGAGGTTAAAGTGCTACCGTTGGGATTGCCTCATCTAAACACAGGTATTGGTTACTTTGCCTATGGTATTTATGATAAATTAGTGTGTCCTACAATTTGATATGGTCATTTCTGAAGAAAATGTTATGAAATCAGAGGTTCCTCAAATGATAGGCAGCATCTTCTTTTCTAGTGATGAAGTTATCCGCTCCACGATTTATTTTGTCTTTTTTTTGTTTTTTGTTTGTTTAAGATGTGTATATGTATGCTGAAGTTCCTTCGACATATTAAGTTTTAAGTAAAACTGTAACATAGCTTCAGAATTTTTGAAGGATTGTCGGATGATGACTTGCGGGAGTCAGCCTATGAAATATTGTTAGCATCCTTGGCAACTTCTGGGTAATCTCTATTTTCTCCTTTTCTGTGTATGTGTGTGGTGAAACTCATATTTCTTTCATGCAGTTATGTAATTTTGAGATATTGATTTGATGTAGAATCTGTCTTTTACCCTCCATTGCTCTCTTGTTGTCTTACTCTTTGCCTTTCTATGACAGGATTGTAATATGTTCAGTTGAGGATAGAAAGAAGCAAAGGAGTTCGAAATTGCTGTCACGATTGAAGAGTAGAAGGGAAACAACAAATGTGCAGTCTCAACCACTTGAAAGAGATTTACGGCTCATCCACACCATCCGTGTGCAAATGCAGGTAAACTTTATTAAATTCACTTCGGAGCTGCAATTTTATGTCCTTTATGGAAAAATGCAGAAAGATTTCCAGTTTGATGTATATTCTGCATATATTAAGGATTCCCATGTCTGGAAAGTTGTTCAAATTTATACATATCACAATTCATAACCGAATGCACTCATTAATACGAATTTATATAATGTTTTTTTAAACTTTATGCATCACCTGATATCGTCAATTATCTCTGACTTTGAATTCGAAACAGTGTACTTTGAATTTATACAATTATCTGCTGGGAAAGATATATGATGTGTGTCTTACTCTTAGAACAGTTGGGTGATATATTCCGGAAATACTTTCCAACTTCTGTGAGAGAGAATGAAGGTTATTACGAAGGTCTAGCTTATACCAGTCTAATTTTAAGTTATTCTTCCATAGCTCTACCACTTAAATAAAGAGCTTCTAGAAAGAAGGGGTAAAGAAAAAGCTTATGCAAATATATATTTACTTCTGTTTGTAGCTTTCATAATAGATAGCTTTTAATGACATACATGCCCCTATTACCGATTGCAAACACCGATGTGTTGAAGAGAAGGATATTTCTGTTTCTCACTCAGTTTTCCTTTCTTGCTCAAATACTTTGACTATTTCATTTCAGAAGCAATTATTTCTTCTTTGGTAGATTTCAGAAGCGATGGATGAAAGCACTAGGCAAAAGTTGATGCTGTTAGCGTCAGGGAGAACGCGGGCACAAATCGATGTTCCTCAAATCTTGTTGGGGCTTGTAAATGGAACTTTTAAGTCTGATTTTCCAAATGAAAAGTCTTATATGCAGTGGAAGAATAGACAGGTATGTTCAACTTTTGAATAGTTTAGAATCGAGTCCTTTTAACTTCAGAATTGGCTAGAGCAAATAGGTGAACGTGGTAAATTGTCATATTAGTCAGACACCCTTGACATGTTAGTTAGGCAAAAACTCATTGACCAGGAATTAGTTTGAGTGAGACTCATATCACCATGTACTTTGAAAGACATGTTGTAAACTTGTAAAGCTTTAAGCGACCTGTCTTTGCATAATGTAATACTGGTTGGCATGTGATTGCATGAATTTAGTACCTCAAGCAATAGCCCTGTCAGTAGGGTTAGGGTAGACTAATTACCAAACTTGTAAACATGCTTGCCTTATCATGAATGTTCTCAGTTTGGGCCTTAGGTTGTCTGCCGGTGAAGAATTTTAGAGTTGCCCTGACTTGAAAGGTCGACATATAAGGCATTTCCGCAGTGACCTTAGCAGTAGTTTTTTCTGTAACTTCTAGGTAATGTACAATGGGCAGTGTCAAAATCTGTTCGCCTGTTTAATTGTTTAATCCAGAGGTTGAGGAATTGATAATTGACAAGATATCTACGTAGTTCTCATCATGCTTTTGTTGTACTTAAGGATTTTAAGCTTTGAATTGATGTATTGTTTTTCTACTCATTTTGTAGGCAAGTATATTAGAAGAACTTCTTTGTTTTTCTGCTAACCTTGTAGCACATGATAATCGAGCTATTACGAGTGCTCTTGCTATGGTCAGAAATGCAAAGGTGTGTCCTCGTGAGTTTACAACATTGTAGAAATGGTGAATCTGAAATTTTGAATACTTATTGAGAGGTGCTTATTTTGTTTATTTTAGTTGTCCCGACAATTCAATAATGGCTCTGATTTGTTATCTCGATATTGCAGGAATGGGACTTTATGTCTCTTTCCGAACGGGCTGAGGTTCTATCAGTTATCAAACAGGTGGCTTTGAAGTTCTCATCTCTTCCAGGGCACTTGGGTATTGAAAGTGAGACCTATTATTGGACTTCTGGGTATCACCTGAATATTAGACTTTATGAGAAACTACTTCTTGGTGTGTTTGATGCTCTTGATGAAGGCCAGCTAATAGCGGTAGATATATCATTGTCTTAATTTCAGTTAAGCAATTTCTTTTTATGTCCTTGTAGTTTAATTCTGGTGAAGCTCAAATTTGCTGCTTTCATCCTATTAGGAAGCCGATGAGTTCCTGATGCTTTTAAAATTGACATGGTCCACTTTAGGCATCACTCAAAAATTCCATGATGCAATATATGGGTGGGTCCTTTTCCAACAGGTAAACATGATATCTTTAACGTTTAACATTTATATAGCATGTTTCGCGAATCAACTTTATAAATGCATTCTTCAATCTGGATTGAATTATAGTAATCATTTATCCTTCTTTAAATTTGTGTGGGCTTTGTTGTGAAAGATGTTACTTTTATTGCATTATTAGCACACTGGGTGAACAAAAGTCTGTTTAAACAGCCTATATTAAATTCCGACAGAATAAAAACTTTTTAAATTTTTGGAGTAATGGGTTGAGTGAATCTTGCACCATCAGTTTTCTGGTTACCAGTACCTTTGTCCTTCATTTGCCATTCAATGCTTAATACCATCTCGAATAGTTATCTGAGGCAAGTTTCTGTGTTGAAGTTTGTTGAAACAGGCGAGCCTTTGCTGTTAGAATATGCAACAGTGGAGTTGCTGAAACTTATATCAGCTAAAGGTGATGATAAGAAGTTGAGGCTATATAGCAACAGCCTGCTATGTTCTAGGCAGTGCAATGACAGCGAGATAAAACTTAGTTTGGTTGACGCTGTCTTCTACTCAATAAGCATCTGGTGTGAGAGCAAACTGGAAGACTATCATCTCCATTTTAGTCAGGTTATATCATGTCCCATTTTGTTTTTGGTTTTATGAAGAGAAAACATTTCAATGCAGCATTGTGTACCTGCAATCTTTACTTCTTTTTCTTCACTGTGGTTTTTTTTTTTTTTTTTTTTTTTTTGTGCCATTTAAATCATTGTATCAGTGTTACTCAAATGTGAAATGAAATGGCGGTCGTCTGAACATTGTAACTTCTTTGTTAGCCAATGTTTACATGTATCATTTTTCTTTTATGTCCTTCGATGTTTTATTAAAATTTACATATTGCAACACTTTTGGATTTCCAAATGTTACGTTCTAATTATGAGATTTTTATTTCAGCAACCTTATCACATAAAGAGGGTGATGAGCTTATTGTCAGTAGTTGGCATTTATACTTTTGGCGATGGTGGTGATAATAAGGTTAGCCTTGCTGCACTCCTAGCTAGTAATGCGAACTTGTGGTTTTAAACGAATTATAATACTTCCATATGTCTAATATGGTTACAATTGTTGCTTGATTAAATATTTAACTACACAAAGCAGTAGGTAGGGTTGTTTTCTTCATGTCTGATGTTTTTATTTATGGGATAAAGAAGCTTGGCGGTTGGACTTGAGTTGGAGTAATTGAAAGGATATATAATCTCATGAAAATTTTCTTATATGCAGTTGAGCAGGTTGAATATTCCAGATGAGGACACTGCTAAAATATTTGAATCTTATGTGGAAAGGTCCATTGAAGCAGCATACAGGCGGGTACGAAATGCTTATGATTTCAAGTTTGTATAAAATTTAGATTTCTATCTGTTGAAAAAGACAACTGTTTATATTGTTAGGCAGCAAGTAACGTAGAACATTTATCCAAAGTGGAAAAAAAGCATCCCTTGGAAGTACTTGCAAATGAACTCAGGTTGATATCTGAGAAAGAGTTCAATGTCTTCTACCCGGAGATATGTAAATGGTGTCCTAAATCTGTGACGATCGTGGCTATGCTATTGCACCAGATTTTTTGGGGAAGACTGGTTTGTTTTTGCACCTTTTAATAAATGAATTATCAATCTATTTGCAGCTGGTATGCTCTGAAACTTGTGATTGATTCGTTGTGTTGTTGTGTAGAAACCATTTCTTGATGGGGTGTCATCTCTCTCTGAAGATGTTAAAGCAGTTCTTCCAGCTGCTGATTTATTGGATCATGGCCTAACTCAGCTATATAATCTTGTTGATGGAGCAAATAGCAAACATTTGTGCCATTATCCGGTTAGTTTATGATTTATATATTTTATTGTTATATCTCATCCATATATACCAACCCGGAAAAATGAAAAAGTACAGAATTCTACCGAAATTCTTTTGCTTTTGTGTGTAATTATGCTTTTATGTATCTGGAATTTTGGTTAGCAAATCTACTAGCCTAAGATGCCACTTAGGTCTATTAACTGAGTTTCTGAATTTCAACTGCAGCCATGCTAAATGTTATATGAAAAAATTATTTCAGTTTACTGCATTCTTCTTTATACGTTTATGTTTCTTTCTGCTTGCATTTGATTTTACTGCTGGTAATATAATCATTCTGTTGTGTGGATTAGGAAACATTTGAGATCTTTTCTCCCCATTAATGCCTTACATGGGCAGATGGTCACTCTGTTCTGGAGATTTCAGGAACTTGATAGCATTCAATTTAACTTAAGCTGTGCATTTTGTCTGGTGCTTGTTGGACACTCTCAGTTTTGAAAAGATTTGCACCACATGCATTCTAGAGCGCTAATATGTTCCTGTGTTCTTCAGCTTTTATCCTTTGTTGTAATTGATAATTCAACTTTAATTAGATGATAAGTCAAAGAATGATCTGTTTGTGCTTTTGTTTTTGAGCAGATTGGTGAAGTTGCTAAACCTCTCATTCTTGATTGGGTGATTGCTCAGCATGAACGTATCTTGGAGTGGACTGGACGCGCATTTGATCTTGAGGTTGGCTCTATGTAGACTTGAATGGTGCACTTTAATCTTTTCCCTCCCACCTGCCTGGGTATACAAATGCACTAAATTAACAGGGAAAGATAACGTAATAGCTTAATAGCTTGTCAAACAAACTGATAAGAAGTTAAATCCATTTATCTTCTTGCCGCATAATAGCTGATCAAACAAACTGATAGTGTGATACTAGGCAACCATTAGGTAATGTACCACTTTTGATTAGCAATGTTGGTGATCAAACTGTAAGACAATGAAGCATTGGCGTTCGTGTGTACTTGTGCATGTGAGAAGGGGAGCATAAGATGAGGGCAAGGAACAATTTGTTAAATTTCTCTGTCTTCCCCTCATTATTTCCATAATTTGGGCCTGTTCTATTCTTCTTGAGGTGTATAATCAATAGTTCTAAATGGATGGTATTTAGGGATTAGTTGGGTTGATCCCTATGGTGTTAGCAAGATGTAACAGTGTCTGGCACAAGAATGAATGAATGTTGCACTGGTTTCAAATTCGTGGATAGTATTTATTCTTTTTCTTCTATTTAGTCCTAGATAAGTTTGATTTCTGATGTATGTGTTGAGTATTTACGTAACTATTGGTAACCACTTAACAAGTTTCAAGTTTGGACATGCTTTAAGAAGAGAATGTCTTCTCTTCTATATAATGAGTACATTATCTTTTGAATTTTTGTTATGTGCAGGAGTGGGAGCCTTTGTCGACTCAGCAAAGACAGGCAGCATCAATAATTGAAGTATTTAGAATTGTAGAAGAGGTATATATTAGAGCTAGAACGTGGTTTGTTGCACTTTATTGAACTGAGAATTCCTTTTTCTTCTCTGACTGTTTGCCATGTTTCCATGATATTTCTGATAGAGATTCACTGAATCGTCAAGAGATATGAACAAAGAATTGAGCTCTTTGCATTTCTCTGTTCCTTTTCTCCTTTCACTTAGAAATCTTCTCTTAAGTGCCCAATGATTATTATATTTTCCTCTTATAAGAAATGAATCTAATTGTAATTTACATTTACTTAATAAGAAAAAAGATAACTCTCAGTATTAATTGTTTTTAATTGATTTTGAGGATTACCCCATTGCACCGTTCTCATTATTTCTTTAAAAATATGTCCAATCAGCTTTGATATTTATGCCATTTCATTGCTTTTTTTTTTTCTCCAACTTGCAGAGTGTGGATCAATTTTTTGGTTTTAATCTCCCTATGGACATCACGCATTTGCAAGCTCTGTTATCTGTTGTCTTCCACACCCTGGATAACTATTTGGTGAAATTGCTCGACGAGCTAGGTATTGAACGTATTACCATACTTGAGATAATGATCGTGATAACTTATAATCAATTTTAGCATGACTTCACAGTTGAATTTGATTTCCGTGGTTTTAACTTATTTTCTTTTGATGTTGGGCCAATGTGTGAAGGCATGGATGATGCTTTCTACTAGAAAATGATCTTGATGGTTAATAACGTAATAGTATCTCACTGTTGACTAATACATTTAAAGTATAATGAGGATACTAGAAAAATTCCTTGACAAAATTTCTGAATGATCTATCAAGTTTGAGGACGTGACTTATCAGAAAGGAAAAAAGGAAAGATTTTGCAGAAGGACGCAGTTTGTGCAGCAATAACTATCAGACGATACTTTTGCCTGATCAAGAAAAATGAAGGACGCTCACCAGAAGTTTTGAATTTGTGCCAGATTTAATTGAGACTTTTGAGAAATTGAGAACTAAAACTTTTTGCTAAAGACGTCCACTACCTTCAATATATATTTACTTCTTTGCATTTTTGTTTTGTTGTGATTTGGTGGTAAACAGTTATATGTTAAGAATTATTATTTTTGTGTGGGTGGGATGGATGAAATAATGAGGCTTTTTTACTAATATTTATTCCTTTGCTTAATCTAGAAATGGAAATAGGAAAGATTTGCTAGCTGACTTTCTTGGGATTTACTGGCTATTACAGAAAGGCCTCTATATATTTTCTGATGATATTCCAAATATTACTGTAATTTATTGCAAGGAGATCTAGTTTCTGGTATAAACATTCATAATGGCTCCTGTGCAGTTGAGAAGAATCATTTATATCCATCAGCTCCTCCATTGACTCGTTACAAGGAGACGACGATTCCAGTAATGAAGAAAAAGTTGCTTGAGTGTATGCCTCTGGATGACAATGTGTACAACAGGTTGAATAGTTTGACGATACCCAGACTCTGTATCAGACTGAACACTTTAAAAGTGAGTGAATATATATTTTTTTTGTACACCCATTCTTTTTTCGCATTTTTTGAAAGTGATTTTTGCTGGAATGGTTAAATTATTTTCTCTGACGCCAGCTAATTTATCCTTTTCTCTGATGGTTGTAATATTCGTGATGGACCATGTAATTATTTCCTCATTCGTATCAAAATAATAAAGATTTCAGTAGCTAGAGAAAGGGTGGGATCAAAAGTATTTTCATGAAATTTATGGCCAAAAAAGAGAAAATTCCAGTTGATGTAGTACAAATGAAAGTGCTTTTGAACTTTAGATAAGAGACTTGGGATATTTGAGCTTATAAGCCCAATTTTAGTAGTGCTTGGTAATAAGACTACAAGACCCATTCAAAAATAAATAGAAGATACCGATGGGGATTAATATGTGTTTACATTGTTTGGTAATTTGTGAATTTAAAGGATGAATGCTCCATTATAGTATATAAGCCATATTAGAACCCTATTGTTTTATTAAACTGAAGCCCATAAGAGTGAAAGAATAGGAATATATAGGAACGATGAAGCTTGAAGGTGTTGTCACCGCCCCTAATTTTGAGGGCACAGATGTTGGGGTATAACTACTAATTATATGACATGGTTGTAGAGGAGAACTAATGTACCGTAAACCATATTCATGAAAACTAACTTAAATACCTGTGAGATATTTATTGTAGTCAAGATCTTTATTCTTTAGTGGGATCATTTGTAACTTCATATCCTCAATTGTGATTATAGAACCTCCACTTTGATGTTACTTTTATTAATTATTTAAACAATGGTTTGTGTTTGTTTCTGCAGTATATACAGAAACAAATAGATATCCTAGAAGATGGCATCAGAAAATCTTGGGCACTTGTTAGACAACCCGTTCATAAAAAATGGGGTAAGTTACTACTCTACTGCGGTATATTGGTACTCAATGATGTCTCTTTAATCTATAGTCAGGTAAGTCGTAGGCTTCGTGCTAGGTATAAACTGTAGAGTTTTCACATGAGGAAAAAAACTAGAGAAGCTAAAGAGGGTGGTTTTTATCTAAAGATATCCTTGACAGTTGCTCAACCTGTTCAGTTCGGTTATTTGTTTTTGCATTACAGATGACATACTTACTATTGTTATGATCATTTTTACTTGATCAGACAAGGAACATTCTTCAAGAACAACATCTAATGAACAAGTCGATGAGCTCTTTGTCAACACCTTTGAAATTATCAGGGACACTGCAGCAAATGCTATCAGCAAACTTTGTGACTTTACTGGTGAGTGTAATGTTAGTTTGCATCCACAATGCCTTTCTGTGAATTAGCTTTTTCATCAACCCCCCGAAGGTGCTAATAAAAGATAGCGAACTTTTTTGTTTTAGTTCATCCATGCAGTATCATTTTTAACAAAGATATTTGTCTGCATACTTTTAAAGTCACTTTCCTTCTTTGTAACTGTTTTTCTACTGTGGATTTGTTAAACTTCACCATTAAGCTTTATCTACAGGCTCGTTTTACTTAATAGGGATGATTATCTGATTACTTTGAAGTTTGTGATGGCATTATCAATTACGGTGGCTTTCCTATTCACATCTGGCAATAGGCTTTCATTCGTAGCTACACTTCATATTTGAATAGCATCTACAAATATTAAGTTCCACACATTAAGGGATGGGGTGATTCAGCCATACAGGTTGTCTTAATAAAACCTGTTAGCCCAATCTGCTGTTGCTTATCATTCTGTATTATTGTTAATGATATTATATGATATATAATTATTTATTATTATATATCCTTTAATTTGTTTATATCTAAGACAACTAAGCTTGGTGCAATTAAGGAACCTACTTATTTTTTTGCCACGGAAATAAATCAAATTGACTTTTAACTGTGTCGATGTGAAAAATGATTGAAGACAACTAGGCTTAATCTTGTTTATTAAATTCATTTTTCTAGGTGCAAGAATCGTGTTCTGGGATCTCAGACATGCATTCCTTTTTGGTTTGTACTGTGGTAATGTTCAAGGTGCTCGTTTGGATGGTGTTCTTTCACATATTGATGCTGTAAGAATTAATCTCTCTCTCTCTCTCTCTCTCTCTCTCTCTCTCTCTCTCTCTCTCTCTCTCTGCAGACTCACATGCCTATTACTTTGAGTTGTTGGCGTTTGTGGATATGATTTCTATGAAATATTATCAAGTGCATTTTCTTCATCTTAGAGGCATTGTTGTAGGTCCTTGGCCATGTATGTGGGTTTATTGAAGACTCTCTTCGAGATGCTGTGGTTTCAAGCATTTGTCGGGCATCACTGGTATGTCTCGTTAAACTAATCATTTGTGGCCCTGTTTCTGGTGGTTTTAATCTTGCATCATATGTGGTTTAGGAAGGCTTTGCATGGGTGCTGCTCGATGGAGGGCCTTCTCGTGCATTTAGTGATTCAGATATTGCACTGATGGAGGATGACCTGACCACACTAAAGGTATGGGTTGCCGCTAATATTTCAAACTCAACGAACTACAAGAATGATCTTCAGAACGCTGGAAATTCCTCCTGTCTATGTCACACATGCTTACCCACATATTCATTACATGTCAACATATAATCATATATAAACATATGTGGCTTTCTAATGGAGTTGTGCTGCTAAACTTCCTAGGAATTTTTCGTAGCTGATGGAGAAGGCCTTCCTCGATCACTAGTGGAGCAGGAAGCAAAATTGGCTGAGCAGATACTGAACTTGTATTCTTTTCAGGTTTGGTCTATTGTAATAAGAATTGTATACCCTCTCAAGTGAATGACTGAAACTGGTAGCGTGACGCAACCTCTGTTTCTGTAGACTGAAACGATCATCCAAATGCTGATGGCTGCAAGTGAACAAATATCATCAGGCTTAGATTCACATGATCAGAGTCACATGCGTTTACATAACGCACACACTTTGGTACGGGTTTTGTGCCATAAGAAAGATAGAGAAGCCTCCAAATTCTTGAAAGGGCAATATCAATTCCCCATGTCATCAGGTGATTTTTTCCCTCTCCACCGGTTTGATTGCATGAAATACCATTTTGAATTGCTTTGGGTTATATATAATGATCCGCATGCTCATGACAAAGTGGGATTTGGCCAAAATTAGAAAGGAAAAATGTTGGAACAAGTGGATGACGGTTTAATTGCATGAAAGATCAATTTTGAATTATTAGAGTTATAATACATAATGATTTGTATGCTAATGAGAAGTGGATTTTAGCCAAAATAGGAAGGGCACTATCCACATGTTCATTTTTACTTCGCACACACCCCTCTTAATTTTTGGCTGTCGGATTGAATAAATTGAAAAAGATCAATTCATTTGACACAACTTTTTGACGAATATTTTTTTTTTCTTTGAAAAGAAACTGGTTCAGGAATGTAAATCAAACTATTTTATCTTCAGAATCACAGGAAAAATCGTAGTGGAAACAGGGCCTGGAACTATTCTCCTGAATTTGTATTTGGAATTTTTACTTTAAGCTATTCTGTTTACTGTCTTCTCTGGTCTACCTACAGCCCTGCAACCGAAACTCTTCTCAGATCATCGTTTAATTTGAGCTTTTGCCTTTTGTTTGCAGAGTACGAAGACACTCCATCAACGGATCAAACTTCAGGATCACCTTTCAGATCCGATCTTACAAAGCGAAGCACATCGTTTCGTTGGAATACAAACAGCCCACCTAGTTTGAAGTCGTTTAAGAAGAAACTTCAAGAAGCAACATCCGAAATCAGGAACGTAGCGTGGTAGAAGAAACTTCGAGAAGCAAGCAACATCTGAAATCGGGAACATAGCGTGGTCGAAGAAACTTCGAGAAGCAAAATCTGAAATCAGAAACGTAGCATTATAGTGCACAACAAGAGAACGTCCGGTAAGGCCGCCGGTGTTCTAATTTAGATCCGCAGAGGAGGGCACAGTGTAGGCTCTTCCGTTCGGCAGAAGAATGAGGCACTGAAATTTGAGGGTAGTCAGCCAATTTCTTGTATCCGTACAGCATAATTAGCAAAACTACCACCTCTAATGTGATGCTTATTTGTGTGTTATGACATTCTTGCACACAAGGAACTTCCTTTTTGTTTTGGTTTTGAACAAACGATGTTATCTATGTTAAAGGGGGTGAGGGAGTGGGCTAAAAAATAAAATAAAATAAAAAAGAAAAAAGCAAAAAAATAAAATAAAATAAAAAAAAACCAAAATTGTTTGATGTTAGATTAATTTGTTCATATAATTTCCTTGTTCTCCAATATCATTTCTTTTACACTGATTGTGCAAGAGGAAAAAAATGAATGTACGGATATCACTTTTATTTAAAAACCCTAAAGTTGAGTATGCAGTGACCAATAATGCCTAAAGAAGTTGTCTCAACGAACAATTGTCAATCGTTTGCGCAAGTACAATACATTCCTAAAACCTCGATTCAACTAAGTTCGTATCACTATCAAAGGAAAATATTCTCTTGATAAGTTGTTAACATAAAATGTTTATGCTGTTTTGGCTACCATGTTTTGTACAACCGTGTTTGGTGGGCGTGATGAGATTGGATATTTTTAATTAAATTAGACTTGTAGTCCAGTCAATGTTTAGTGAGAAAAATTATAATACAGATTGAATTGGCTATAAATTCAAAATAAAAAAAAAGGTATTACTATTCTCAAATTTCGTGGTTTTTAACATTTGGTACATGAAGTTTTTTTTTGTCTCAGAGTTATACCTAAAGTGTTTATTTTAAGACAGTCTCATACATCCGTTAATCAAACTGTTAACTGATGATGTGGGACCTATATAGACAATAACTGGACGCCACATGTATTAAGAGTTCATGTGGAAATTAAAAATTCCAAAAAATAATTAACTAAATATTAAAAAAATTAAAAAAACAAAACAAAACTAAAACCCAAAAAAACCCACCCACACGCAGATCCTTCTCTCTTCTCTCTCTCCACTGCGCCCACCCCAAACTCAGCCATGGCTTCTCCCTCCCCTCACAACTCCAAGATCTGCAACTCCCACCCCTGTGCCACTTGTCGTTCTTCTCCTCCTGCTCTCGGCTCCTCTCACCGCTGATCTGCAGCACACTCGCGTCCTCCACCTCCACTTTCACCTCCTCATTTTTTATCCCCAGGAGGTCCGCCTTGAAGATGTGGGCCTTCGGGGTCGATGCAAGTGTTGGCGATGGCGGTGGTTTCACGGGCGGAGGAGGGGATGTTGGCCAGAGCCCCGAACCCCTCAAATGGGTACCAGATGTCCAGAGAGAAGGAAGAGGATCCTCTCCTGAGCATAGGATGGGAATCCTCCTGATCACGAAATCAGAGCCGTTCAATTTTAATCCAACAGTGGTAATTATTATAACTTTTTAGGAGATCCCTGTTTAGAGCCGTTGGATTAAAATTGAACGATCTAGATTTCGTGGTCAGATCCTCATCCTGAGCTCAGGAAAGGATCCTCTTCCCAGAGAGAAAGGGTCGAAGATGTTGCTTTGTCGTCCGCCAAAGAGACTCAGAGCCATTAGATGATGGGTTTGAGTTGGGTTTTGCTGGGCGTGAATTTTGCTTAGGGACACGGGTCGACGGGAAGATCTGGGTGTGGGTGGGAGGGTGGGCACGGGGGGATTTGGGGATGACGATCTGAATTTTTTCTTAGGGACACGGGTCGAGGGGAAGACGACGGGAGGGTGGGCACAGGGGTGGGAGTTGTAGATCTTGGAGTTGTGAGGGGAGGGAGAAGCCATGGCTGAGTTTGGGGTGGGCGTAGTGGAGAGGAGAGAAGAGAGAAGGATCTGGGTGCGGGTGGGTTTTTTTGGTTTTTTAGTTTTGTTTAGTTTTTTTTTTATTTTTTTTAATATTTAGTTTAATTTTTTTTTGAATTTTTAATTTCCATATGAATCTCTTAATGACACGTGATGTCTAGTTATCGTCTATATAGACGTTACATCATTAATTAATGACAGAGTTAACAGTTTAATTAACAGATATATGAGACTGTTCCAAAATTAATACTTTAGGTATGATTTTGGGATAAAAAAAAATTTTCATGTAGCAAAAGACTATGAAACTTGAGAGTAGAAGCTGATATTTAGCCTAAAAGAAAACATAACGGGTTATGTAACCTAGTTATGTAAATCCATTCCTACCAGTTCAACTATATCTCTAAAGTTCAATTTCATTCGGTCCACCAAAACGGGACCACTGACGTAATTTGAGAACAATAATTGGATCGGCCAAATGACTCAGCACTATCTGTTTTGCATCAGTTGGCGTGTTCCATTTGGAGTGCAGATTGTCTGCCCTCTTGTTACCGTGCATTTTTTATTTGTATGATCACAATTAAATAACGTTAACATTTTATTTTTTTATTTTTTTATCTTATTACTTTTATTAAAAAATTTATATAAAATATTAACATGATGTAACCGTATAAATAAAAGAGAATGAGAAAGTTACGATAACAGGAGGGCAGATCTGCCTCCGTTCCATTTTCCACATGATTTGATAACGATCACACTTTTTAATATGCTTTTTAAAATTAGCACTCATAATGGGGTTGAGAGTTAGATGGCCCATCACAATCAAATCAACTAAACGAAATAATGGGGTTGCAAATATTCCTTTATCACAGTAATCGGGAAGAGTATTGTACTTGTATTATAATGTCAATTCAAATTTCGTGATTTTTTAATTTAATAAATTAATTGTTTGACCGGAAAAAAAAAGAAAAAAAGAAAAAAAGATGGCACTTGAAGATTGCAATGATTATAATTAACGTGTGGGATCCCCTAATGTCTGAAGTCGGCATGTATCTACACGTATCCGTATCCAATGTGTAAAGATGAATTGCTAACGCACCGAAAGTTACTTGGTTGGATTTCATGAGCTTTTACTCTACTTTTGGAAAGAGAAAATTGAAGCAAAAGTTCTTTAATTTTATAATGGTCTATTAATAAAAAATTTATAATTATTGATCTTTTAATTTATTAAAATGTGTAATTATAATTCTTTTCATTAATTATGTTAAAACTTTCGTCAAAATGAGTCATGTATCAGATACGTAAGGTTAGAATCAATAGGCAATATATGAAAAACTACATGAAAAAAAAATTGTAGAAATGACTCATCAACTTTAACCCAATTGGAGAAATGGTTCTCTAATTTTAATCCAATTGGAGCAATGGTCCCTCAAAATTTAATCCAATTATAGCAATAATTCTTCTAACACGACTCGTTTTAATTAAAGTTCTAACAAAATTGACAAAAAAGATTATAGCTGCACATTTTGAAGAATTAAATGACCATTAGTCATAATTTTTAGTTAAGAACTACTGTTCTAATTAAATTAAAGTTGAAGAACCGTTGCTACTTAGTCTATGAGTTCGGCTTTGCGCTTATCCAATGTGGAAAGATGAATTGCCAACGCAGGCACGTTACTTGATTGGATTTCATGAGCTTTTACTCTTTACTTTTGGATATACTTGACAATAGATGGTGGCTTTTGTTTTTCTAACGTCTCAAATACTACAACTTGTTAGAAAGGAAACCACAAGAAAGTTCTCCTCACTTCGATATTTGATTCAAGTGTCTATCTTTTCACAACATTGGGCATTTGATGTGCACCCTTAAAGTCTCAACCAAGAAAAGACAACATATTTGTTTCTCGAAAACAAAATTCTTTATTACGTTTAGAATCTCAGTGTAGCGTAACACGTTTAGAGATATAGGCTAGCATAAAAAAGAAATTTTTTTTCTGAACTAAAATATACGGGTTCAAATAGAAGTTTTATATAGAGCTCTTATAATAAAATTATAACTTCAAAACTTTTATAGGGCGCACCTTTCAATTTTCCAGAATTCATTTCGAGTAAAACTAGATTTATACAAAAATCAATTTACACTTGCTAAAATAGGAATGCATTTCTTTAACTATTGTAAGCCATATACAAATCATATGAAAAGAAAAATCTTTTCTATCAACTAGCTCGTAATCCAAGTTCAAATCTTCATCCCATTTTTACGAGAAATTTTTCAGTGTGATCGATATACGGGATGGTACATCACGTGTCATTAAACAAATGGTGAGATATGTGTGCTAAAAAGTTAATAACTTAAAAAATAAAAGGGAAGTGTTATTGGCACTACAAAAATCTCATTCTACACTCCTCATAAGTGTATTTTTCTTTCCAAATATATAAAGTTTGGAGTATAAAATGAGATTGTTGGAGTGCCAATAACAATTTCCAAATAAAATTTCTTACCATTCCTATTAAAACACGTATACCACTTATATTTCCATCACAACTAAAAATTTCTCTATTTTTACATCGTTTCCAAGCAAAGGAATAATAAGTTCTTATTCTCGTCTCCGGAAAATAGACATGAAAGTTACATTCCTAAAGAACCTAATCTGCAAATAAACGCCACCAAAGTAAAGACATGAAATTTGTCTGAGGTCCCCAAATCTTTTCATTGCCTCCTCAACTCAATCACACATGGTCCCAGTCATCTGCCTCTTTACAACCAAAACCCATCTGACCTCTCTGCCCTCGACAACTAACAGAGCACTCACCCAATGGTGGCAGTAGGGTTGTCACCGGCGTACCAATGACCGTGCCACACATATCAAAAGCCGATGCAGTCGTTGAGTTTAAAGGCCGGTGATCGGTGACCGGACCTAAATTCTCCAACTTCACAGAAAGGTTCACAATTCCATTAGTTCTGGAGCCGTCTCTAGCCCGTAGCCGGTAACTCAAGAACCGAGCTGAACCGCCCGGCGGGAACCCAATATCATGGGCGGGGATTTGGCACCAGCCCAGCTGAGCGCGGCCCATTATGAGCCTCTTGGTGAAGAGCTGGAGATGTATGCAAGAATACCTGTTGTTGAAGAAAGTTGTATCAATAGGGACATGAAATTTGTCACCCCATGTAGGGTTGACGCCTCCTTGATCATCCACCCTTGTTTTGTACGCGTGGAAGGTGTGATCACCGTTGGTTTTGGGTGTGCATGGAGGAGCAATAGTGCGTGGGAGAGTGGTGAGGGTGATGAAGGGTCTGATTTTGTTGGAGAAGAGAGAGGGCGATGTGGTTTTGAGGCCTTGGGCTGATAGCACAGTGATCTCCATCTTCATCAGTGGCTGGTGGTTGTACTGCTGCAACATCGTGATATATTATATCTACATAAATATGTATATATATAAAGATTATTAATATATATTGGAGCTTCAGGGTGTCTTATATATTGGAGCCTGTGGAATATGTATAGAATGGGGAAATGGATATGGAAATTGAAGGGGTGGATATATGTGCAGCTATATATTCCCGCTTGCCTAGTCAACTTGGGTGACAAGTTTTGATGTTTTCCTCCTTCCCATACCCATGCCAACTCATTTGAAAGTGACCCTCGTCATTTTTACAAGTTTCTCAATCATAACATAGTTAGATATGGAAGTTTAAGATTACTAAAGAATATTAAAATGATGTAATTTTATTTTTTAGAATTTTCTTGTTTGATTAACCTAAAAGAATAATAGAATTTGAAACAATCTAATTATTGTGGATGTTGATAATAAGACGTCACTTAGTATTACAATTTTTAATGCTATTTCTCTTTATGTTTAAATGAGAGGTTTTAGGTTAGATTTATGTGGATGACTCATTGCGTGACTTAGTTGATCCCCACCCTATTATTATAATATATCGTTGTGACAATCCGTCTCTAATTTTACAATTTTAGTAATTTTAAATGTGTGAATTGACAAAAATGCTCCTAGAGGCAAGGGCGTTGACTTTTGTTGACCGTCTTTTCGTGATATGTATGAGCTACGATATCACCATATTCCTGAAGCACTCGACGGTACGAACATGTAGGGGCAAGCGTAATTGAATTCGGAGTCACGATGAAGATTTTACAGAGCTACGAATCCGAAAATACTTTTGTAAAAATTATTATTTTATATTTCACATCTTTATTCAAATTTTTATATTAGTATGTTATTATTTTTGGACTTGGATCCTCTCCTGAGCTAGCCCTAACGGAGCCTAGGGATCAATTGATCCTAGCTCTTTCATTTGATCATGTGGCCAAGAAATCTTCCCCACACTTGTCCTTCTCTACCCCTTCTTCTCCTACACCTCTGTCTTACTCCCCCTCCCCCTCCTTCTATCTCTCAATGCATCCATGGCCGACCGTAGGCTTCCTCACCCTCCTCGTCTCCGGTGCACCCAACTCCAAGGTAATGCACCCAACTCTGCCCAGCTTGTCAACTTCCTCACCCTCCTCGTCTCAGGTGCCATTCTCCTTTTCCTCACCGGCCTCACCATCATTGCCATCGTCATCGGCGTAATCTTCTTCACCCTTCTCATCATCGTCTTCAATCCCATATGGGTTGCGTGAAATAATTTGATAGCTTCTTCCTTGGATGCGTTGAGAGAGAGAATGAGGGGGAAGAAGAGTGCGAGAGAGGTGCGGGAGAAGAGGGGGTGGAGAGGGACAGGTGTGGGAAAGATTTCTTGGCCGCAGGATCAAATTGAAAGGTTGGGATCAATTGATCCCTAGGCTCCGTTTGGGATATTTTAATTATTTAAACATTATTTTCTAACTATGGGTCATACACCCCATTCTTCCATTGTTTCCACCGACTTTCTTCTCTCTCAAACGCTCCACTCTCTCCCTCTCTTATTCCCCGACAAGAATCAAGTGGTGTAATCGGCTTGAACCACCACCACTTGCTGTCTTCGACGAGCTGCACCTCCTAACCTAGACCCCCACCACCGTCTGACCCTCCTCGTCTCAAACCCAGGCCAAGATGATGGAGTCTCGACGTTTGACGGTGGCTACGCCACTGTTTATTGTCTTCCTTGATGAGTTCTCGACGAACTCTCAGGATTCCGAGCAAGGTAAGCCTCGAAACTGATGTGGGTCATTCTAGATCACAATTCCATGTTGTTTGTGGCCTCATTATAGCGTTTGACACAGAGAAACACTTCGTGGGAAAATTCCCCAGAATTTCTGGCAGACCTTTGTGTTGCAGGCCCCTTTTCCGACCACTTTCCGACCATGATTGAGTCCAAAACGGTATAATCTGAATCCTTATTTCCCTAGCTTCATTTTGATTTTTAAATGTTTGAAAATGGTTGAGTCTTGGTCCCGTTATAAGCCTTGAAGTTTTCCAGCCAATATATTTCCAGAATCCAGCAGTTGCAGTGGCAACTGGCAGGAGAAGAAGAGAGAAAAAAAAAAAAAAGGGTCTTGGGCCCAAACCTGGCCCAAAAATCTTTGACGCAAACCTTTGGGTCACTACTCCATCCCGGGCCAATTTCTAAATGAGCTGAGAATATTCTTGGAATATTCCTTACGTCGATTTTTCAAAATTTTATAGGTAAGCTTTGTAGGCTAATTTTGACGTCCCGAGTCCATTTTTGGCATCCACTTAGTGAAATTCCAAAGTTTTAACATAGTTAACCACCTGGGTGGCTCGGTTGACTTTTAGGGTTAACCATTGACCTTCTCGTTGACTTTTTACAAAATTTTCCAGGGACCCTCCTTAACGTATTTCGACACCCTGATTCCAAATTCGCACTCCGTTTTCTCAAATTTAATTATTTAAGTGGAGTTTTACTAATAAGTCCTAATATTATGCTTAAGTGCGATTGTTATCGGTGACTTCAACTATTCTAGTCCGAGCGGGTTCGACTCGACGACATGATCTGTGAGTGAGTCTTTTCTTTGATATATATATATATATATATATATATATATATATATATATATATAGGTTAGTTTCCATATCTACAATTATTAATAAATTCTCTATGTGATTGCCATGATTAAACTAACGTTTACAAGAAATGCCTTATTTTTGGGAAATGATGAAATAATCCTGTGGGATGCACATGTAAGCTTACTATAAGGGGATGCCTTAATTATATTTATGGTCATGAATATTATGATATTGACTAGAATTGTTGAATGGCTGTGGCATGATTATAATTATGTTATTTGCTCATTTTTTGCTGCATCGGTATTGTACTCGCCCGAGCCAGGACCAGTCTTTCACATGTATGTGCACATCGCACCGTACACTCACTTTGGATCCATTGTAGGTGCCAGTCCTGTCGTACAAGTTGCAATAGACAACTCCGACTTGTATGTGTTGCGCATAGCGCCGGTTTTCATGTGATTGTCGTACTAGAGCATATATTATTGTTACACCCAATCCTGTTCATATCAGAATATCTCTGTATGAACTCGTGTGTCAGCATGTGTTGATGAGCACCCGATATGACATGTTTGCTTATGAGAGATTATGTGATATTGGTTGTTATATGTTCATTTACGCAATATTGCGACGTATGGCATTCTTGAGATTTTGCAGGCTACGGTAAGTATTTTCTTACTATAAGTAGTATGTATATTTTGGAAACTATACTTGTTTTACGACAAGGGGTTATAATGTTTTCAGAAAGGTTTTATTAAAACTTTATTTTCAGGCCCACTCACCCTTGTTTTTCGCCCCTCCAGGTTTTAGTAGCTGAGTTTTTGTATTGACGGGGATTCTTGACAAATCTTGGTGTAGACGACTACCCCAATGGTATAATTCTCACCCTATTTTACCGTATTGTACTTAGGCTCTGACATCACATGTGAAATGGGTTCATTCCCGCTCATAGAGCACTCTTATATTTAGGCACTTTTAGGTTTAAATTTATACACATTGTCCACATCACTACGCTTTATGTCTTCGTCACCTTCCAGGTGTTGACCAACACAGCTCGATTTGGAGTCTTAGTGGACACTCTGAGTTGAGGTGTGTCAGTTTGGCATTAGAGTATAAGTTTGGGCAGTATTGCATTCATCACACTTGTGATATAATCATTCTCGATTTTTTAGCCTAATTTTCAAATCTTGCCACCTCGTCGGGCATGAAAAATGTGTTAATTCTTTGTAAGTTTTGAGTGACTTAGTTGACTTATCGACCGTCTATAAGAACACCTTGGTGACCGCCTCTAAACTTTAAGTGAAGAATTTCCTTGCCAAGGAGATGTAGATTTGAGACAAGTTGATGGCCCTTAAGCAGAACTACTATATCGATAGTTGTGCATCACGAGGGATTTACCTACTAATTCCCATCTAATCATTTGTACCAACCCTTTTGAGAAATGGTTTTGATTCCTTGGCAGTACCCATTAGTATACCATCTATTGGAATTCCCATGAAATTTATTTTCGTCGAGATTCTAGAAATGTCTTGATCGACAATCTATTGCTAAAGTGGTAGCACTCAAGGGAAGAACATCTTGGAACAATCACATATGTTCCCCGATAACATTAATCTTTTCAAAACGCACTAGTGATCATTCCGGATCTTCAAAAGGAAAATCGACTTCTATTTAAGTCCGTTCTAAAGTAGATTAGTAACAACTTCCTTTTTCGGCTTTAGGATGTTTCAACCAGTACTAGTTTTTCGAAATTCTTTTGGTGATGTACTTATCACTTCGACTAGCATAGGCACAGGTGTACAAATTGTTATACCTACTGTTAGTAGAAATCCTTGAAGTAGTAAGTATTTTCCCTATAATTCATGAAACCATCTCATAGGACCAATTCCTTATCAATTATCTAAAACCATCTACCTGAGCAGGCTCTAACCTATAATCAGCCTATGGTGGCGCTACTAATTGACGATATTGTCCAATATTCAAGAACTGTCAACCAGTATTCAAGCAATATGATTTTTGATACCGGACACATGTACTTGTATCTAGGAGTGATACCCTTATGCCAGAATGTCGATTTACAGTTTATGGGTAGTGAACCATATCAAAATTTCATATGTGCGTTAATTAACGGCGCGACTAATAGACCGATTAACAGTGACTACCTGAGCCGAAGAAACTTAGGAGCAAGCTTTGTATTAGGACAGTAAACTCATAGTTGTTTTTACCTTATTACCCATCTAGGTAAACAAAACCTCTTTGACTAGCCACATTTTTTATCACTCCCACCAGTAGACAGTAGAATCGAAGTACGAGTTGATTCTTCACTGTCAGAGTGAATTGAATATTGAGAAAGCAGTGAAGACCTAGCACGTATCGTAGAGATGGAAGTAGTATCGTACATTTTGAGGACGTATATCTCTAGTGTCGTTTCCCAAAATTTTACTTAGGATTCCATTAAAGCGGGAAGTTAAATACACCATTGATCTACTTTCTTATACCACATTAGTTTGCCTTGTGACTTTTCAAACAAGTCCTACATTATTAAGAGAACTTAGCTACTAAGGCTTACCAATTAGGAATTCACCTAACCAAACACTTTGTCTAGGGAATCTCAAACCTATCCACGAAAGATTGAACCTTAGGATCGTACCTAGAATTTAGCAACACAATCGAGTGACGATTAAAACCGTTAATCCATACCTTGAATTGATGGTCTACCCGACCAAATTTTGGAACCTGAGTTTTCTTTCATAGCCTGATGAATTTTTAGTAGTCTTACCGACGACTTTCTCACCAACTTCAGCATCAAAATCAAATTTTCAAAACACTAACACTTAGCTTTATGCCAATTCCTCAAATGTTAACTTTGATTAAATTGGTACTTTTCTCGGGAGACGTGATCTCAATAAACGATACTCTTTTCTTTTTCCCAAAATATTGTAGGGGAAGAAAGTTGAAAATCTCACAAAGTGTTGTGAAATTCGAGATATCTTTGGTCTTGTCGAGTTTATCGAAAATTCGTTGGCGATTTTTCGGTTATAGTGTCTTTCCTCACTTATGACCGAGGAGAATTAGTTTAGTTAGGATGTTAGATATGAATAGAATTTCTGATTGTGTCACCTCACTTTATTTTACACCTTTCGATGACATGGATCAATGTGAAATCCACAGTGACATTTTTCTTGGATGTTTCGGCTCTGTAGAGGCAGCATGGCAGAGTATCGCTTATATTTCCCAACATGTAGAACCGTTCGACATGTACCATCTTATTCATGACCTAGAGTCAATTGTCATAATCTTCATTGGAAAACCAGATGACATTTCTTTGTAGAGAAACATGTCCAAAACTTTCACCAATCTCACAAACTTCTCCAATGCTAAACTTCTGACAACGATGATGGAGATACCAAATCAACACCTACGATTGCACTATCGTGTATTACCCCGGTTGTGTAAACGTAATTACTGTTCACTAGTAAAAAATGTTTTTACACTTGAACATTTCCAGTTTTCCCTATCCCATTCCAGTTGGAGTTCACAAGCATTAAATTGATGTTATTTCAAAATTATCAAAGGATCGTTTGAGTGGTTATGATCACTTATTGTATCCAAATGGAGATGGGGAAATATCACCATAAGTTTCTGGTACTAGGCATTTCATACATGTGGGGAATATGATAAATGTTCGATGATTATTGACCGAGTCAACAAGTCAACTTACCTTCCGTTGGTCCAGATGGACTATATTTTAGATCTTTTGGTAAAACCACCTATTCTTGAATTTATTGAATTTTTTGGCGTTTTGATCAACATCTACTTTTACTGTAATTCCATATTCACCTTCTTGTGCTGGAAGGCATTTTAGTCAACAGTGGGTACGTGTTTGGCCCCACTACACTTCATATTATTTTCAATACAGACAGATCATTCAAGAGAATTGTTTGACCTTGAAATTCAATATGAAGTTGCTCCTTAAGGCATTGTGAACTAAATTGTTCAATTTCACGGTATGCATGTCATCATGATGCGTGTTTCACTTCCAAGCCTTAGGAAGTCTTCTTGAAGGCTATGAATACATGTTGTTGTTCAATACCACACTTCACCTTTGGACTAACAGCCAGTCGAAACGAATTATCCAGACTTTTGTGGACATGTTGTGCTTATTTGTTCTATAGTTTAGCATTATTGTAGTAGACACTTATTTTGTTAGGGTTGTGTGTAATTGCGGTTACACTTTCGGTTTTTGAGTATGACACCATTTGAGACATGGTATAAAGTTTTCATGCATAGTATATGATTGACAACAGAGTATTGCAAACAGGTATTTGAATGACCGAGATTACGATATAGAAAATTTTATAATATTGACGATGTTGCCTGAGAGGGTAGTGCGTGAGCACGATCGAGGCTTTGATCAGACGATGTATGAGTATTTCCCAATGTGGGGCATGATGGTAATATTACATCCTTGGGGGTTGTAGACTCTAATATTGACAACAGTGAGTTGTTGGTATTGCAGGTTGCAGACTCTAATATTGAGAACTTAATTGTTGAACTTGTTAAGCAAGTGGAAATTTAGGTCTGTCTACATTAGTATTTTTTTTTATTTATAAATTTAGTTATTTATTTATTGTTTGGACTTGACGCAAGGATACTACACACTTACCTTCGGAGTACGTGACGCAACGAGTGCGTAGGTGAAAAATATTCTATGTTTAGTTTTAATTTCAATACAATTACTTTAACTTTATGTTATTATATATATGTATTTTGACGGGATGTAATACATGTATAAATATTTTCAACTTTATGTTTTCATAAAAAGTATTATATTATTGTGTTGAAGGAGAAGGAAAGTATGAGTTTAAGGGCATGAAAGAGGAATAACTGCACTCCGATCGCAACGGAATGACGTTCTCTTTTATGCAATCGCTCTAGCTTGATTTCTTCCTTATATATTAACTTGATTTCTTCCTTATATATACTTTCTTCCTACCTTTTAGAGTATATTATGTATAGCAAATGATTATAAATTTTGGGGACGAAATTTTTTTAAGGTGGGTAGATTGTGACAACCCGTCCCTAATTTTACAATTTTGGTAATTTTAAATGTGTGAATTGACGAAAATGCTCCTAGAGGCAACGGTGTTGACTTTCGTTGACCATTTTTTTGTGATGCGTACGAGCTACTATTTCACCGTATTCCTAAGGTACTCAACGGTACGAACGCGTAGGTGCAAACGGAATCGAATTTGGAGCTACTATGAAGATTTTAAGGAGCTATGAATCCAAAAATACTTTGGTAAAAATTATTATTTTATATTTCACACTTTATTCAAAATTTTAGATTAGTATGTTATTATTTTTCGAATATTTTAATTATTTAAACATTATTTTCTAACTATGGGGCCCACACCCCATTCTTCCCTTGCTGCTGTGTTCCCCTTCAAGTTTCCTGGACCACTCATTTTCGGCCATGTACTCTCTTCTCTCTCAAACGCTTCACTTTCTCCCTCTCTTATTTCCTGGCAAGCATCGAGAGGTGCAATCGGCTCGAACCTATTAGATCCCACATCGCCTAGGGGAGTGGATCCTCTATGCCTTATATGTGCATACCCACCTCTATATAGCACGAGGCCTTTTGGGAGCTCACTGGCTTCGGGTTCCATCAGAACTCCGAAGTTAAGCGAGTTCGCGTGAGAGTAATCCCAAGATGAGTTACCCATTGGGAATTTCTCTTGTGAGTTCCCAGAAACAAAACTGTGAGGGCAGGGTCAGGCCCAAAGCAGACAATATCGAGCTACGGCTGAGTCGAGCCCAGGATGTGGCGACGTGGGACAGGGATGTGACAATTTGGTATCAGAGCCAATCCCTGGCCAGAAGTGTGCCGACGAGGGCGTGGGGCCCCTAAGGGGGGTGGATTGTTAGATCCCACATCGCCCAGGGGAGTGGATCCTTGCCCACCTCCATATAGTACGAGGCCTTTTGGGAGTTCACTAGCTTCGGGTTCCATCGGAACTCCGAAGTTAAGCGAGTTCGCACGAGAGCAGTCCCAAGATGAGTTACCCATTGGGAATTTCTCTTGTGAGTTCCCAGAAACAAAATCGTGAGGGCATGGTCAGGGCCCAAAGCGGACAATATCGTGCTACAGCTGAGTCGAGCCTAGGATGTGGCGAAGCGGGACTGGGATGTGACAATTTGGTATCATAGCCAATCCCTAGCCGGAAGTGTGCCGACGAGGACGTGGGGCCCCTAAATGGGGTGGATTGTTAGAACCCACATCGCCAAGGAGAGTGGATCTTTACCCACCTCCATATAGCACAAGGTCTTTTGGGAGCTCACTGGCTTCGAGTTCCATCGGAACTCCGAATTTAAACGAGTTCGCACGAGAGCAATCCTAAGATGGGTGACCCACTGGGAAGTTTTCTTGTGAGTTCCCAGAAATAAAACCATGAGGGCATGGTTGGGGCCTAAAGTTGACAATATTGTGCTACAGTGGAGTCGAGCCCAGGATGTGGTGGAGCTCGGGTCGGGATGTGACAGAACCACCACCACTCACTGTCTTCGACGAGTTACACTTCCTAACCTAGACCCCCACCATCGTCTGACCCTTCTCGTCTCGAACCCAGGCCAAGACCATGGAGTCTCGACGTCCGACTGTGGCTACGCCATTATTCATCATCTTCCTCGATGAGTTCTCGATGAACTCTCAAGATTCCGAGCAAGGTAAGCTCAAAATCGATGTGGGTCATCCTAGATCACAATTCCATGTTGTTTTTGGCCTCATTATAGCGTTTGACATAGAGAAACACTTCGTGGGAAAATTCCCCAGAATTTCTGGTAGACCGGTGTGTTGCAGGCCCTTTTTCCGGCCATGACTGAGTCCACAACGGTATAATCCAAATCCTTATCTCCCTAACTTCATTTTGATTTTTAAATGTTTGAAAATGATTGAGCCTTAGTCTCATTATAAGCCCTTGAAGTTTTCTAGCCAATATATTTCCAGAATTCTACGATTGCAGTGGCAATCGGCCGAAGAAAAAGATGGGGGAAAAAAAAAAAAAAAAAAAATACCTTGGGGCCAAACCCGGCCTAAAAATTCTTAGAATATTCTTGGAATATTCCTTATGTCTACTATGCAAAATTTTCTCGATATGCCTTCTAGGCTAATTTTGATGCCCTAAGTTCATTTTTGGCATCCACTTAGTGAAATTCCGAAGTTTTAACATAGTTAACCACTAGGGCAGCTCGGTTGACTTTTTAGGGTTGACTGTCAACCTTCTTATTGATTTTTTACAAAATTTGCTAAGGACCATCCTTAGCATATTTCGACGCCCTGATTCCAAATTCGCACTATGCTTTCCCAAATTTAATTGTTTTAGTGGAGTTTTACTAATGGGTCCTAATATTATGCTTAGGTGCGATTATTATCGGTGACTTCGACTATTCTAGTTCAAACGGGTTCGACTTGACGACATGATCTGTGAGCGGGTCTTTTCTTTGAGATGTGTGTTTATATATATATATATATATATATAGGTTAGTTTCCATATATACAATTATTAATAAATTCTCTACGGGATTGCCATGATTAAACTAACGTTTACAAGAAATGCCTTATTGTTGGGAAATGATGAAATAATCCTGCGGGATGCACATGTAAGCTTACTATAAGGGGATGCCTTGATTATATTTATGGTCATGAATAATATGATATTGACTAGAATTGTTGAATGACTATGGCATGATTATAATTATGTTATTTCCTCATTGTTTGCTGCACCGGTGTTGGCACTCGCCCGGATTAGGGGCAGTCTTTCACGTGTATGTGCACGTCACACTCTACGTTGACTTTGGATCTATTGTAGGTGCCAGTTCTATCATACAGGTTGCAATAGGCAACTCCGACTTGTATGTGCTACGCATAGCGCCAGTCTTCACGTGATTGTAGTATTAGAGCGTATATTATTGTTCAGTCCAGTTCATGTTAGAATACCTCTGTATAAACTCATGTGTCAACATGTGTCGATGAGCATTCGATATGATATGTTTGTTTATGCGAGATTATGTGATATTGGTTGTTATATGTTCGTTTATGCAATATTGCGACGTATGGCATTCTTGAGATTTTGCAGGCTATGGTAAGTATTTTCTTACTATAAGTAGTATATATATTTTGGAAACTATACTTGTTTTACGGCAAGGGGTTATAATGTTTTCAAAAAGGTTTTATTAAAACTTTATTTTCAGGCCCACTCACCCTTGTTTTTCGCCCCTCCAGGTTTTAGTAGCTGAGCTTTTGTATCGACTGAGATTCTTGACAAATCTTGGTGTAGATGATTACCCCAATGGTATAATTCTCACCCTATTTTACTGTATTGTACTTAGGCTCTGACATCACATGTGAAATGAGTTCATTCCCGCTCATAGAGCACTTTTATATTTAGGCACTTTTAGGTTTAAATTTATACACATTTTCCACATGACTACACTTTATGGCTTCGTCACCTTCCAGGTGTGGGCCAGCACAGATTGATTCGGAGTTGTAGTGGACATTCCGGGTCGGGATATGTCAATCGTTGTATTAAAAAGTATTATTAATAATAACTAAGACATACTCACTATATGGAGACACCTAGACAGGGGTGGACTGACTTAGGGGCAACAAGGGTTAGCTAACCCTCCGAACTCTGGTGAATCTCTATGGAAGACTTCGGTGCTGCCCTTTCGAAGGTTGGAGTTGCCCTTCATATATGCTCTCCAACTGCTTGATAAAATGCGTTAGAGAGGTGATGCCCCTTCACAATCTAGTCCTAATAGTATTTACCTATGACTTGTTTGTTGGTTGTGATTACAATTGTAGGAAGAAAAAAAAAACGAAGTAAAAGACGTAAAAAAATGCAATGTAAATGAAATGGTAATCTCAGAGAATGAACAAAGCATCATCATTCTTGAACAAAAATATTAATGGGATATAATGTATTTTCAATTTGTTAGCGTGTTTAAGATAAGTGTGTTCCTTTGTTAAGCATTCATGTCGGAGCAACCTTGGAACATGTTAGTTACTCACGCACGCAAATGAGGCCTTAACATGTGTGCAATATGCTTTTGTAAATAATTTTAGACCTACCAAGACTCGATGAGATAACGATTTGCATGCTATTTTTGTTAAAAAAAAAAATCTATTCTTATTGTTCCCCCTAATAATATTTCCTAGATCCGCCGCTACACCCAGTTATTTTAAGTTTAATTCATGTGGTTACAAAAACGTACATTCCATTTTTAAAGTTAGGGACAGAGCCACATATAGGCATGAAGTGTCAGTACACACCCAAAACGTTTCTATGATGTTTATATAAAACCTACAAAAATACCGTAAGAAATTATTTATTAGTGAAATATGAGTATAGGTATCCGATATTTTTTTAAACAAACGATATTATCTATATTAGAAAGGAGGTCTTAGCCTTACAATGGACTAATGATAATGTGGTTTAAATTCACTTTTGGCAAGAATCAAACTTAAAACCTCTCACTTACAAGTGAGGACGAATATCACTAGACCATATTATTAAGTGGTAGGTCCTCCATATTAGCAATAAGGAAAATGATTTTTGTACACCCCTTATAACCTCATATACACTTTTTTTTTTTTTTTCAATCATTAGATTTAATTAAAATTTTGAAGTTTATCATTCTAGTAATGCTAGGGAGACAATTTTAAACCAAATTTGCAAACCAAATGATGTGTCACTAATAGGAAGACTAAATTTCTAAACCATATTTCGTAAACCAAATAACGTGGATGTTGACGATTTGATTGTTAGTTCCAATTGGTGTCAAGTTGTATTCGAATAAAAAAGAAAGAAGAAATGGGCGTCAAGTGGCCTTATTTTCTATCACTGTGTCCAAATTTGAGGCGAATACTTTTTGACGTCGTGGAAGGGATACAATGCTGTTTCAAGTAGCATCATCTCAAGTCTTGGCCTTCCCTCTATTTCCTTCCCCAAGAGGTTATTCTTGGCCTTCGTTTGGCTGGCCTTCACAAACCTCCTCACATTCCACTCCAAGCACCAAACACTACCACTCCAATCACAAAAACTTGAATTAAGGCCGTCTTTAACTATGAAGGGTTAACAAATATTCTGGACACAATTTTAGCTCTCAAAAATATAATTTTTTTAGAGGTATGATATCCACATATTTTTTTACTTTTTACACATCTCTTATTAATTTATATCCTTTGATATTTCTTCAATTCACAGAGAGCTAAATATTAACCCCTCTATATTTTTATTACTTTTTAGCATGCCCAAGTATCTCTTTACCAAGCCATCAAGTGGTGAGCTTCATGAGAGGAAAATATTACCAAGTGCCGAGCATTGGCACTTTCTAGGCCTTCTGCAAGTTGATTTGAGCCCCAAAATACGCCCATTTGTAAATTTGTAAAATGTTTTTTGGTTGGAGATTGTTTTGTTCAATTTTAGGGCTAATTGGAATTCGGATCCTCTTCGAATTCTCTTTGTGAGAATTTTGAGGATTCGTGAATCGTATATCGTGTGGTCAGTTTTTCTCAGTTCTTGTTTGTATTCAATTTTAAATAATATAATTTAAAATGATTTTTGACCACACGATGTATGAATGACTGATAAGATACACGGATCCCCGGAATCCTCACCAAAAGGATACAAAGAGGATCCTTATTCAGTTAATTGTACCACATGCCCTTGATTGGAGATGGTCTAATTAACATCCCAAACACACACTATCACTACAAGCATAGCATAAACATCTGACAGCAGTTAATTAGTGCATTCACGCACTAAACAAAAAGTCAAGTGCTTAGTCAATACTCCAAAGTTCGTGACTCACAGACTCGAATGCATATATGAATTATTATTAAGAATAATCTTTTCTTTTCTTTTGATTTGTTTTGTTTTTTTCCACAATGTTGTGAAGCAGCATACGGCGGGGTGTGAAAGTCGTTTTGTCATTGGTGATTAGTGATTAGCTAGCCGTCTCTAGTGTGCACATATGAATATTTTTATATGTGAATTAACTTGCAATGCAATTGCATGGTGGGAAAATATATCACTCAGCAGAAAAAAATCAATAGAGAAATTGTTATAGATTCAAAAGTTATAATAATTGTTGGAATTGGTCCAAGTAAGTGTTATTTATTTGATCCAAGTCTTTTAACTAATCCACCTAGTTTCATAAACAAGGTCGTCCATGCCAAATTGTACAAGGTAGTGGTCGGCACAAAAACACAAATAATAAGACACTGTAGAATTATTCGAGAGACGGGTCAAAGGTCCACTTCCAACAACATCGATATTAAACTCTTCTTTTCTCAGAGACACGACTGATGGTGGATTTCAACACGCCCCTCACGCAGGACCACTTTGCTGACATGAATATTCAATGAAACTTTCAAGTCGAAGGTATCTAAGACCCTGCAAAGTAGACCTGCAGAACAAGCAATATAAGAAGGGCGACAATAGTTGAGTTTCCTTTCCCATAATGTGACACGGCTCGACATGCGTAATGATCCATTGATACCAGTATTTGCTCCATTCCAATCGTTCGATGTCATGCTGCCAATGTATGTTCTAGTGCTTGCAGAAATACAGAGCGAAAAGAGGGAAGGAGAGATGCTCATCTAGTATGGGAGATTCACATGAATTTTATCTCCCCTTGATTCCGCATTCTTCAAATTGGTAAGCCAACGTAATCTGATTCCCTGCACTAACTTCTGAAATGTGCACTTTGGTAGAGACTTGGTGAATAAGTCTGCCAAATTTTTATTGGAACGGATTTGTCTGACTTCAATAACTTTAGCCTTCTGAAGCTCATGTGGACTGAAAAATCTTGGAGATACGTGTTTAGTCTTATCACCCTTGATGAATCCTTCGTTCATTTAGGCAATACAGGCTGCATTATCTTCATGGATGACAGTTGGAGTGTCTATTTTTGAAGGTAGACCACATAAATTCCGGATGTAATGGATCATTGATCTTAACCAAGAACATTCACGGCTTGCTTCATGCAAAGCAATTATTTCCGAGTGATTGAAAGATGTAGCAACTAATGTTTGCTTTGTTGAGCGCCATGAAATTGCAGTCTCTCCATTATTGAACACATATCCAATTTGTGAGCGGGCTTTGTGCGGATCAGAGAGGAAACCAGCATCTACATATCCAACAAGGATCTGGTCATTTGTAGACTTGTCTGAGTAGAAGAGACCCATGTCTGTTGTCCCACGAAGGTATCGTAGAACATCTTTGACTCCCTTCCAATGACGAATTGTTGGAGCAGAGCTATATCTTGCTAACAAGTTGACTAAAAAAGCTATATCTGGTCTAGTACATTGTGCTAAATACAATAAAGCACCTATTGCACTCAAATATAGTACTTTTGGACCGAGGACCAGTTCATCATCTTCTTTTGGACGAAAGGGATCTTTCTTAATGTCCAAAGAGCGAACGACCATTGGGCTGCAAAGTGGATAAGCCTTGTCCATGCCAAATCGCTTTAATATTTTTTCAATGTAAGCTGATTGATGAACCAAAATTTCATTAGCACAATGCTCGATCTGCAGGCTGAGACAATATTTTGTTTTCCCAAGGTCTTTCATTTCAAATTCGCTTTTCAGATATTCAGCAATTTTATTGAGCTCTTCAGGGGTTCCAACTAGGTGCATATCATCGACATATACTGCCATTATAGCAAATCCAGTATTTGATTTCTTAATGAATACATAAGGGCTGATGACATTGTTGGCTTATCCTTCTTTAATCAAATACTCACTTAGAAGATTGTACCACATTCGTCCAGATTGTTTCAGCCCATATAATGATCGCCTTAATTTAATTGAGAACATACCTCGTGGTTTGTTAGTTGCTTCAGGCAACTTAAGTCTTTCTGGGACTTCATATATATGTTAGTATCTAATTCTCCATATAGATACGCGGTGATGACATCCATAAGTCGCATGTCAAGTTTTTCTGAAACCACCAAACTTATTAAGTAACGGAACGTAATTTCGTCCATTACAGGAAAGTATGTCTCTTCATAATCAATTCCAGGTCTTTGTGAAAAACCTTGTGCAACGAGTCTTGCTTTGTATCTTGCAATCTCATTTTTTTCGTTGCGTTTCCTTGTGAATACTCATTTGTAACCCACGGGATTTACACCAGGTGAGGTTTGGACTACTTGTCCAAAAACACTTCGCCTTTCCAAGGAATTTAATTCTGCCTGAATTGCATCTTTCCACTTAGGCCAATCTTGTCTCTGTTTGCATTCTTCAGCAGAGCGGGGCTCAATGTCATCGCTTAATATAATTTCAGTGGCTATTGCAAATGCAAACATGTCGTCAATGATTATTTCATTTCGATCCCACAATTCATTAGTACATGCATAATTTATGGATATTTCTTTGCTTTCATGTACTTCTGTCTCTTCAGGGACAAATGTCTCATCAAGGACATTTTCATTTTCTGGAAGTACAGAATTATGAATTGTGGATTTATCATTCATTTTCTTCTCCTAAATGATTTCATTTGGGTTCAATTGTGCTTTCATCTTTCTCTTTCAAGGGGTTGAATCTTTTGAACCTGGGGGTCTACCATGCTTCAGGCGTGCACTAGATGAATCATTCGCTGCCACTTTATTTTGTCCAACGGGGACATTAATTTTTGTAGGTGGATTTGCAGCTGGTATATGTGACTTTGTCACTTTCGAAGCATCATTAAATGCGTATGGCATTTGGTTAGCAATACTTTGAAGGTGAATGATCCTTTTCACTTCATTTTCACATTTCATGCTTCGAGGATCAAAATAAGACAAGGTGGGAACAACCCATGTCAGCTCTTACCGTTCTTCTGGAACGGTTTTTTCTCCCCCTAACGACGGGAAGACTGTCTTATCAAAGTGACAATCAGCAAAATGAGTTGTAAACATATCACCTGTCAAGGGTTCCAAATATCTAATGATAGATGGTGAATCAAAACCCACATAAATTCCCAGTCTGCGCTGAGGTCCCATTTTAGTGCGTCACATGAAAGCATTGTATAGACACCACTGAGTTATTGCTCTCAATTGAACGAGCATATTTTGAACAATGTTAATTCAGAAGAGAGGCATAATACGTTATATTAATTAGAAAATGAGCTCAATTAGTTTGTATTCATAATATTTAATTACACTGCTTCACACCCAAAAAGAAGCGGGCTATGTTTGAGTTAAACTTGAAGATGAAAGTCTTCTTTCGTTTCTCGATAGTGAAGTAAGACTAAGCTCATGAGCTTGTTATCCTAGGTCAGAACAAGTTGACAAGATCCTTTTTTTTTATCCGATTTGGGCCTATATGACATGACTGATCAATAAAACTACTCTAACACTCCACCTTTTCCATACATTCCATACATCGCACTAGATAGGTATAACAATAATGGTCTAAAGGTAGCAAATTCCTTGTTGGCTAAGTTCTGATCCGCATTAAAGGTGTAACGATCTGCAACTGGACAGAAGGACCCTATGAAGCTTCATTGTTCTCTGGGATTGGCTTTGGGCCTTTTTTAAACATAATAAGTCTAATACTAGTATTTGTCCAATTACTTACACTTGAAAACACATCATCATTGATCTATTTTACTCAGGATTCTAAAAGACGCTAGACTCTACTTGGGTGGTGAGCTGGGGCCTAGCACCTAGGATTGAAATAAATTTATTATATATCGTATATATAATTTCATGCTTTTACTTAAAAAATGCATAATTGCATTGAGATACATAAATTGTAAAATATAATGGCACAAATTGTAAAGCATTAGGATATAATGAAAACATGAGGAATATAATGTGTGTTCATCTAAGCATTCAAGAACTCTATTACAATTTATTGAAAAAATAAAATGTACAATGAAAGTTATCTATTTTCTGTCTAAGTGAGAGTTGCGACCTAGGTGGGTGCCTAGGCGGGTCTGGATGCCTTTTCTTAATTTTTAAATGCCTAGGAAGTAATCGAGGCGGTGGCCAGCCGACCAACGCCTAGGTGGGGAATTTTAGAACAGTGATTTTGCTAGTGCTCGTTATATGTCCCCTTTAGTACTTTTTTTAATTCCAATTAAAAAAAATTCATGTTCCATCGAAGCAATTAAAAAATTGGGGTTAGTTGTGGGACCGACTCTACGTAGAACTTTAATGATTTCGAACCGTCTATTTTTTCTAGTTGCATCTTATAGATCATCCCTACAACACACACACACACACACAATATATGTCTCATCACATTTTTTTTTTGTGGGATGAAGAACATTGTATACTCATTGTATACTCACCAGTTGCAGTGCCGGTCCTGGGAGTAGCTCGAGTAGGCGGGCGCCTAGGGCCCCTACTTTGGGGGGGCCCCCAATTTTATTTTTATTTTTTTTATATATAGAGAAGTGTTATTAACACTTTAAAAATCTCGTCCTACACTTTTTACAAGTATATTTTTTTTTTCAAATATAAAAAGTTTGGAACGTACTTCACTAGAATTTTAGAATGCCAATAACAATTATATATATATATATATATAATTTTGTAGTTTGAGTAAAATATCTCAATATGAAATTATAAATAAAAAAATTTGGAACTTGCTGTGCAGCTTTTGGCCTCGAGAAGGGCCGGAAGGCCCAAAATATTTCTTAAGTATGTGTATATAATATATATATATATATATATTAGAGTTTGAATTTAATAAAATATTTAAGTATAAAATCATATAATAGTCTTGAAAGTTGAAACTTGGTGTACAAAATGTCTTGGGTGGGGTGCAGAACTTCAACAACAATTCAACCCTTTTCTTTGGGATTTAACGCAGCAACTAGCAAGGCAATCTGTAACTATGCTCTTGCCGGTCCTGCCCTGCGAATGCAGTGAATCAGTTCTTTCCCACTTGCAGAGGATAGGTAACCTCACTGATCAATGCTTCTATTCTCTTATGCCTTTTTTTTTTCTACAATTTAATTTGTAAGTGTTCGTAAATATAATTAGGATTTTTTATTTTTCTAGGGTTTAAGATTTGTTTATTTTAATGCTTATTGTTTATGCGAAATTAGAGTATTCACTTGTCAAGTGTCCATATTGCAGTTATGAAATTCGAACTTGTGGATGCACTTAACAAAGTGGTTAAACCCCTTCAAGAAGATAATTGGATTATGGATGCACTTAACAAGGTTGGTTACTTTTGCTTCCTCACTAGTTTTGGTTCAAGATAATTCAAAGTTTCAATATTGAATTTTACCGTATTTTTTATGCGCCTTGTTTTGTGTTGTGTCATTTGTATCAAACTTTTCTGTTGGGTAGTGGGTGAAATTTGAATTTTAGTTTGTTTCTCTGTCAATTTGTTGTTTACAGAATATTGAGTTGATTGTTGATTGTGGGGTTGTGATTTCCTGATTGAAAAAGAGTTGATTATCATGCCTCCTATTAGAAATAGTAAGCCCACTAACAAAAACAGAAAGTATCTCTCTGGATCTCAAAAAGAAGAAATAAGGAAAAGGAAGAAGCATTAATAAAGTCTCAAGCTGGATCTCTTAGTAAGTTTTTCAAGAAACAAGATGACGGTTCAGTGAATGAGGAACAAAGAAATCATGACAATAATGGGGAAAAAGATGAATTCATAACTGAGACTAATAACGAAGAGCAAGATGAGTGATATCTGACGATGGTAGTAAAGAGCAAGAAGATGAACCTCTGATTGAGACTGACATTAAAGAACATGATCAAGCTAATGAGAATGGTAAAGATAATGAAATTGTCTTTCCTTTGAATATTGATGATCCAGGGAATTGGGATAAGATTGATCAAAATCTTAGGGACATGTTAGTGGAAGAAAGTCCTAAAAGAGTTGATGATGTCGCATTTCCAAAAGATAATTCAGATAGGCATTTTTCTTCTGTACATTACATTACAAAATTGCCTAATGGGAGACACAAGATAGGAAGTGGCTAGTGTACTCATGTTCTTTGGATACAGTATTTTGTTTTTGTTGCAAGTTATTCAAGCAAATTGGAATCAAGACTTACCTGGATAATGAGGGTTTTAAAGATTGGAAGAATATTGGTCACAGGCTTACAACTCATGAAACTAGCAAAGAACACATTCACTACATGAGTGAATGGATTGAATTGGAAAGAAGATTGCAAAAATATAAAACAATTGATGAAAGTGTGCAACAATTAGCAAAGAGAAAGAACATTGGAGACAAGTGTTATGGAGGATAATTGCTATTGTGAAAATACTTGCAAAAGTTACTTTGACATTTCGTGGAGACAATGAGAAGCTGTATGAAGAGAATAATGGAATTTTTTTAAATATGATTGAAATGATTGCTGAATTTGATCCTACAATGCAAGAGCACATTCGGCGTATTGATACACATGAGACTCATTACCATTATCTTGGTCACAAGATTCAAAATTAATTGATACAACTGTTGGCAAGTGAGGTCAAAAGTGAAATCATAGCAAGAATCAGAGAAGCAAAGTATTTTTCAGTGATACTTGATTTCACTCCAGATGCGAGTCACGAAGATCAAATGTCTCTTATAATAAGGTGTGTGGATGTTACAAAAACTCCAATAAAGGTTGAAGAATTATTTTGGGAATTTTTGAATGTATATGACTCAACAGGACGTGCACTATTTGATGTGCTTTTAGGTGCATTGAGCACTCTTGAACTTGATGTTGATGACATAAGGGGACAAAGTTATGACAACGATTCAAATATGAAAGGCAAAAATAAAGGCGTGCAAAGCAGAGTACTTGAAATAAATCCTAGAGCATTCTACACTCCATGTGGCTGTCATATCCTTAATCTTGCACTTTGTGATATGGTCAACTGTTGTCCTAAAGCTATGTCTTTTTTTTGGAGTGGTACAATGTATATATACATTTTCTCATCCTCAAAAAAGCAATGGAAAGTTTTTACAGATCATGTGCAAGGAAGTCACACCCTCAAACCGTTGTCACAAACTCATTGGGAAAGTCATATTGAAAGTGTTAAACCCATAAGAGAAAGTGCTCAACAGATAAGAGATGCTTTGATTCACTTGGCAAATATTAGTGAAGATCCTAAGTCAAAGAGTGAAGCCGAATCCCTCCATGAGCTGGAGAATTATGAGTTCTTGTTAGGTATCGTTATTTGGCATGAATTGTTGTTTGCTATTTATACTGTTAGCAAAACTCTTCAAAAAGAAGACATGCATATTGATGTTGCTATTGATCAATTGAAAGGGCTTATATCCGTTCTTGATCAGTATAGAGAAATTGGATTTGAAGAGGCAATGAATGAAGCTAAGAAAATAGCAAGTGAGATGGAGATTGAGCCTGTTTTTCGTGAGAAACGCATCATTCGAAGAAAGAAACAATTTGATGAGAGTGCTAGTGAAGTGGCAACACAATCAGCAATTGAAGCTTTTAGAGTTGATTACTTCATTTATATAGTTGATCAAGCTCGGACTTCATTTCATATCAAGTTTGAACAATTTCAGAAATACGAAGAAACTTTTGGGCTTTTATTTAATTTGAAGAAGTTAAAAGATGTAGACAATGATAGCTTGAAGAGTTTTTGCATCAATCTTGAAGGATTTCTGAAACATGGTGAGCATTATGATATTGATGGAAATGACTTATTTATAGAGCTAAGAATCTTGAGAGAAACTTTGCCGAAGGAAATAAATTGGGCAATGGAAGTGCTGAAATATATAAGACAAATGGATGGTTATTTCCCGAATGCATGGGTTGCTTATCGTATTTTGTTAACCATACCATTTACAGTTGCCTCTACAGAAAGAAGTTTCTCCAAATTAAAGTTGATCATATCGTATCTTCGATCAACTATGTCACAAGAAAGATTAAATGGGTTGGCTATTTTGTCAATTGAAAAAGAATTGGTTGAAAAGTTAGATTATGTAAACTTAATTAGTACATTTGCGTCTAAAAACGTAAGACGTGTAATATTTAAGTAATGTTTGCATATCTTTCTTCTTTGGATATGAATTCTAATGATTTTTGATGTAGAAATGAACTTTTTCATATATTTAGCGAAACCTTTTCTTATACATATAAATGTACAACGAGTTGGGTGTCAAAGAATTTTAGGGCCCCCATTCGAAAGCTCGCCTAGGGCCCCCAATTTCTCAGGGTCGGCCCTGACCAGCTGCAAGCTTACATGAACAAAATCATACAAAGACATAATTTCTGAGGTCATGATATACTAATAAGGATGAACTATTCGGTGCAAAATCCAGGTGGCCTGTTTTCCTTTTTTCAGTGAGCATATGTTTTCAATCTTCAAGTTCAAGCCAAAAACATCTCAAACGTGTAAAACCACATGATAAGCATTCATCTCTTCTTTTTTTTCCCCTACCAAATATCAAAAACACGTAATCACACCTACCCTAAAACAACCCCAAACCCTAAACGGCAAACCCTCTTTATAAACCCCCTACAATCCCAACATCAAACCCTACTATAGAAAACCAAACCCCATAATAGAAAATCAAACCCCAAAAATGAGTTTCATCCAGCACATCCCCATTACTTTCTTCCTCCTCCTTCTCATCCCTTTCCACTTTACCCTGTCCCATGCAGCGAGGTTTGACATCCGCAACAACTGCCCTTGTATCGTCTGGGTAGTCGCAATACCTGGCGGTGGCAGGCAACTCAACCGTGGAGAAACCTGAACCCTAGACGTGAACACGGGAACAATAATGGCGCAAATTTGGGCCTGAACAAACTACGCCTTCAACAACTTAGGTCATGGAAAATGCCAAACAGGTGACTGTGGAGGACTCCTCCAATGCAAAGCCTATGGCTCACCCCCAAACACCCTAGCCGAGTACGCCCTAAACCAATTCGGCAACATGGACTTTTTCGACATTTCACTGGTAGATGGTTTCAATGTTCCAATGGAATTCAGTCCCACGTCAAATGGGTGCACAAGGGGGATCAAATGTGCCCAAGATATTAACATGCAATGCCCAAATGAGTTGAGGGCTCTAGGTAGGTGTCACAACCCCTGTACTGTGTTTAAAAAGGGTCAGTATTGTTGCAATTCTGGGAGGTGTGGACCTACAAATTTGTCCAAATTTTTTAAAGATCGGTGTAGGGATACTTATAGTTATCCAAAGGATGATCCAACAAGTACTTTTACTTGCCCTAGTGGGACTAATTACAAGGTTGTGTTCTGCCCTTGAAATTAGTTCCTCCCTCGATCTCGTGAGACATGGAATAGGCTAAAAAGTACTAAAAAGGTTTTATGTACGCAGTAGTTTCTAGTGTAATGAAAATTTGAGGGCTTTAAGTGCAAATGCAGTATTATGCGCATTTTATGTTGTATGATTCATATGGATACCGTGCGTACTTGTTCTTTTTTCCTTTTAATTTTTCATATGATTCTATGACTTGATGAATAATGGTGGAAAGAGTGATCTCAAATTGAGCATAACTATAAGTCAAGGGTTAAGGAGCCCTATTAGCCTAGCACACTAAAAAAAATTGTCATTTAATACTACGTACAATCTAATGGTGTTTATCTTCTTTTGTACGTAAGAAGTTCTAAATTCGAATTTGGTGAATAACAAATTTGATACAAATTAGGGTTATCTACACCCATATAGACCCTATTTTTGGTAAGAACAAAAGAGGAGTATGTACACCCACACAAACCCTACTTCCTCTTCCTTTTTAATTTTTTATTATTTGAAAAAGAATAAAAGAGAAATATCTACGTCCACACAAACCCTAATCTTTGCAAACCTAATCGTTGCTAAGAACTATAAACACTATGATCCTTCTACTTCTACAATCGTTCATCTCCTTTTCCTAATAAAAATGATTTCTTTAAAGTTTGTCTAATGGAATTTATCACTTGATTAGGCTATATGCCAAAGTTCTACCAACAAGCTTTTTCCTACGGATTTTATATGCACCTTCACCACAAATAAATTGTGGACCTAAGGAAAGACTTTACTTGGTTGTCTTATAAGACCTAGCAACAATGGTCGAGTCGATCGAATTGTGTCGACGTGAGGTACTATTATGTGGCTATTCTGATGCTTCAAATTAACTAGTAAAAATGCTCGCGTGATGTTGTGGGTTTTAAGACTGTTTAAGATGATAATATTTTCATATATAATTTGAGAAGCCTAAATTAGCAGCATATTACAATGATCAAAAGGTTGGCAGTACCGAACTGCTTATTGTTAAAAATATTGTGAATAGATTATATGAATATGTCACCGGAATGTAGATTTTACTACTTCATTGTTCTCGGGCTCATCTTCATCTTCCTTATGTAGAGGTGTTTTCTCGTCTGAATTTTTCTCAGCACTGGTTTCCAGCTGGTTGCTATAGAAGTTTTGAAATAGGGAGCTGTTAGTGTGGATGGATAGTCAAATTTAACTCAAAACAGTAGGACATATAAGAAAACAAATGCGGGACATATAAGTAAAGCTAAGATAAAGTTTATTTGTGATAAGGAAGGTGTATATAAAATCTGTATTTTCCTCTTCTTTCATTTGGACTAGACCTGACAATTTCTAACACGACACGATAACACAACACGAAAACAACACGAAAATAACGGGTTTCGGGTCAACACGATAACTAATCGGGCATTATCGGGTGACACGGTAAGAACCCATTAATAATGGGTTCTTAACAGGTATACACGTGAGTAACATGTGGGTAACCCGTTTCAACCCGTTAAGAAAAAAAATTATTTTGATAATTTTAAAGTTTAATTACTTAAAGATTAATTATAAAATATAATAGCCATATTAATATATACAATATATTCTATATTAAATATATATTATATAGTTTTGTATTATTATTCTATATAAGTTTAAAAAAAAAGTTTTGGTCATTATTTATTTTTATTATGAGAGTTCCTTTTATCATTACTAGGATAAATTTGACTTAACATGTTGTTGTCCAAAATTAAAATAAACTAGTACAGTATTTGTATAGGTAAGAACTAAGAAGATATACATACAAGTATGAAAAATGTGAAAGAATATATAAACACTCGTGATTCATCATTATTCCTCCACGAGTAGATATTGGTTACACTTACATTATCGTTTAGATTTTTAAAATTCTCCAAACCCTCATGAATAATGTTTTTTATTTGAGGGAAAAATTAATAATAATTATTGTAGAAGTGTAAAAAATGTAAAATAATAATAATATACAATCACTCATAATGACAAGCTTTACAACTTTCATGAAAGGGTCATCTTCGAAATCCAACACTATAATCCATAAACCTTAAATTTATATTTAACCGTCGATTGTCATTTACGCTTTATTCTTGTTATTGAATTTCATTTTTAAAATTTTCTTTTTTGAAAACATGATCATCTGACACATGTAAGAAGATGAACGGTTCAGATATTTGATATCATGTTTCTATATTTACGGTTAATTGAAATATGAGTCAACTTTATATAATTTGTAGAAACTTTATAAACATCAAGTAATATTTTCACTAACCGTAAAACTCTGAACATAATATTAATGATCTAAACCGTTCATCTTCTTGCATCCTCTAAAATATCATGTTTTCAAAAAAAAAAAAAAAATCTTAAAAAACAAAATTTGATGAGAAAAATGAAGCGTAAATGTAAACAACAATTAACGATTAAATTTTGATTTACGATTTATATGATTATAGAGGCGAATTTCGAAGTTAAGTTCTTCACGAAAGTTGTAAAGCTTGTTATTACGAGCGTTTATATATTTTTTTTCTATATTTTTTACACTTTTACATTAATTAAAAAACTATTAAAGACTTTACTTAAATAACAGCAATAAAATAAATGAGAATAAATCTATACCGTTGGATTCTATTTCAATTATATTATTAGAAATTTTTGGAATAAAAAAAACCCGTTGTATTTTCCAATTTTACCATCTGATATGATCAAAAGTCAAAACAAAAGCCAGCCCTAATCCCTTTCTATCTCCCCACTCCCGTAACCCTCTCTCCCAACCCGCCGCCTGTTCTTCCTAGCCCTTCTCTCCCGCCGTATGCTCTTCCGGTAGCCTCTCTTAGTATCTCTTTTCTCCTCCCTCGTACAGTGGACGCCTGGACGGAATCATTCTTGATCTTGTCATCTCTGCTCTGGTCGTCTCTACATCTATGCATTCTCCAGATTCCACTCCAGGTTCGATTTTGTTTCTACATCTCTACATCTCTGTTCTTTTCATTTGTTTAATGTTGTATCTTCATAAATCTTATGTTTTTGTTTCTTCTTTTTCATTCGGTGGTACGGTTTTGGTGAACTATTAAGCTTAGTTCGTGTTGTTGAATGTAATCTAATGATCCTTTGCACAATGTGCATAATTGTTAATTCGTTTCAATTCAATGATGTGTAGAACTTCTTTTGCTTTCTGGGTTTGCAAAACTAGGTTAAGAATTTTGAGCATAGATAATATTTATAGGGATTAGGTTTAAGAGACCTTAAGCACACATGGGTTAAGTGTGGGGAAGAATTGTTGATGAGCTTGCTGTAGTTTGAAATATTAGATATAAACAGATATGCGCTTTTCCAAATCAAATACCCTCGAAAAGACATTGGGCAAATCAGTCCATAGATGCCTGCTCAATTATGTCCAAAACACACCCCTAAAAGTTTGAACTTTATATGGTTTTGTAGGTGGAAGTGGTCTATATACTTGATTAATTGAAGGATTGTTTTATATTTCCACTGTGTCTTTGTAAATTTCTATAAAGGAGTGGTAGAATTTTATGTGGGAAATTTTGTGTAGAATTTTATAGAGTATGATGCTAGCTGTTTATAACCTCTGTAGGTAAATTTCGAAAATTGCTTGATGAGTATTTTTTGCTAGTGTTCTCTGCAGCTAAATTTGATCATGTATATATACGTGTGCTGGTATACCTTATAAGAGTTTGTTAGATTTCGGTGCTACATTTCTTTGAACTGCTTGTGAATTGCTGATAAAATGGTTCTTGAAATTCATTTAAGTTAGTAGTAGTTGGTGCCTTCAAAAAACTTGTAAGTCTGCAATTTCAACATGCTGATGCTAACTGCTTAATGTTTGACCTCAGAACACGAACAATGTACTACGAACTGGTCTTAAATCAAAATTAAAAATATTTAACGTGTATTTAATTCATTTACTTTGCTTTTAAAACTTTGGTTGGAAGAAGCACCAAAAGTTAATAAAAGCACAGAGCACCATGTTCAGTGTTCACTTTGGTAGTCTGGTGCGCAGGTGGGGTTTAAAAAACAGGGCAAAGACAAAGTGCCCAAAATGGTATTGAACTGCTTGGTGGAGACAATAAGTATTGAACTGCTTCCATCCTCAAAATGGTTCCTATATATTGACAAGTATACCAATTGAATTGCACTCAGTGCACCGCATTGAAAACTTGGTATTATCTTGTCTAATGCTGAATGCTTTATTGCTTATTAATATCCATTGTTACTGTTAGTAATATCCTACCTGTTTAAAAAGCTATTAATTAATTTATACCCATTTTGTTACAGAAGCAATGGATGTTAGAGATTTAGATTCAGTAAACGATGAGGAGTCCGTGGAGATTATAATGGCCTTTGCAAGCCACCGTGATTTCAAGATGGCCTTTGCTATGCTGCATATGGAGCATAGCCTCGTCACTTTACCTTAATAAACGCAAAAATTAAACAGACAGAATAAAGTTGCCAATTATTTTATGAGAGACCATCACTATACCAACAAATAATATTACTATTTGGAAGCAGGGGTATGGGTGTGAATTAAATTCGTGTACACAGATTGGCTCTAGTTGACGCAAGAAAGTCTAGGTTATGTCCATTGTGTATGGCATCACACTCACAATAAGGTGGGATCCCTTGCATATAGTCTCGTCTGAAGTCTGATCTCCTTTATTGTTAGTGCCTATAGGCATGGCACATAGCAAGAGTAGTCTTCGTCGGTGGCCTGTGCCATTCTTGCACGGCTAGAAGATTGATTTGTGTTTTGGTTCTAATCAAGCAATTGTGGGTTCCAGAGTCCCACTGGGCGTGGAAGTGCAACCTTTTTTCACTCAATTGATTATTTATTGGTTTAAAATATATTTTCCTTAACGGGTTACGGGTTGGGTTATATTACCCGTTAATATTATCGGGTTGGGTCATTTTATCAATTTATTTTAATGGTGTTACACAACACGATCCGTTAAGATATCGGGTATGATACGAAAACGACACGAACATAGGAAACACGACATGAATGCCAGGTTTGATCTGGACTATTGGATACAATGTGAATGACTAATTGAGTGCGTTCAAATTAGAAAGAGTAGACAGAGGATTAATTGGACAAAGCAAATAAGATGAAAGAAAGAAAAGGCACTTAGAAAGTTGACAGAGGAAGTGTCTGATTGTGAAGTGGAAAGCTATATAAACCCAGACTAAAAGAAAATAATTTCAAGCAAAAATAACAGAAGCATTTCCAAACAGGAGATTCAATATACAGCAAAAAGAAAACAATGCCTGAGTAAGAAAAAAACAAAAAACCAAGAAAGAAAAAGACTTGTTACTTGAGCAGCTACGTAGAATGCATAAGAATGAAGTATTTTCGTTTTAGATAAAAACTTGTAGGAAAATTGAAACCAAATAAAAGCATTGTAGAATTATCAGAGAGATGGGCCCTTGACCCACTTCTAAACACTAATATTGTTCCTAACTTTTATCACCTGCATAATCCGTCAGGTATGTAGTTTTATCATAAAAGGTCTCGATGTTAGTTGGAGTGTGGTTATGATATTTAAACTATTATTTCTCTTTTTGTTTAGCCAATATGAGACTCAACAAGAATACAGCAGCAAAATGAGGGGAAAAATAGATTAAGAAAAGAAATTTAAAAAAAAAACATTGAGAATGAACGATGTTGTCCAATGTATTTAATTTCTCTTATATATATATATATATATATATATATATATATATATATATATATATATATATATATATATAATATTTCTTAACCATTCATAGTTGTCGGTCTCAACTTGATGGCATATTGTAAAAGCCCTATTGCAGTGAGTGATTGAGTGAGGCTTCTCGTTTTTTCGTTGAGAGAGGGAGTAGGAGTCTCTCCCCTCTTATTACTAAGCCTAGCAAATGGGTCGTGCTTGTTGTGTTCTTATTGTTTTCATGTAACACATATTATCTTAATAGGTTATGTCATGTCACACTTGTTATCTAAACAGATCGGGTCACTTTACCCAAGAAAAATATATTTTTTTCCTTAAATTTGCACATACCACACATTGCCATATAAATATTTCTTCAAAACATTAAAACACATTGGTCGTTTAAGTACTACATCTACACTCGAAAATAAGAGCCTAATGAACAAACATCCATACATACTACTAGTCTATTACAAAATATTAAATGTGCAAGGATATGAAAAATGAAAGAGTTTTTGTTTTCAAGGTTGTAAAGCCTTTCTCAAAAGTTTAAACCTTGCCAATGGAACTCAAAGTTTGCATGTTATTCCTTTTACAAAATCCTCAATTTTCATCGATCATCATGACATACGATTTTGTGGTTTCCACTAGTGTGAATATATTAAATTCAAGATCGAAGTCATTCATTGTATTCATATAGGGTCAAGGAGTTTAGCTGTAAAAAATCATTAAAATCGGAGTTAAAATAACCGTTAAATCGTGATTTTTCGTTGATAACCGTCGAAAAGTTTTGTCCCGTTACTTGATCTCTGAATCTTTTTTTTTTTTTTTTGCGATTTTTGGTGTATGCGATCTTGAAGCATATACAAACAATTTTGACGGTTGGATTGTTGAAATTAGTTTTGCAAAATGCGTATTCCATCAAAATGATAGATTCACTAGCACTTAAAAGTTTATTTATAGTTTCATTAAATCCACTAGTGTAAATATTTTAAATTGAAGATCAAGTTCATTCATTGTATTCATACAGGGTCAAGGAGCGTAGCTGTAAAAAATCATCAAAATTGGAGTTAAAATAACCGTTAAATCGTGATTTTTTGTTGATAACCTTCGAAAAGTTTTGTCCCGTTACTTGATCTCTAAATGTTTGTTTTTTGCAATTTTTGGCGTATGCGATTTCGAAGTATATACAAACATGTTTGACGGTTAAGAGTTTATTCATACTTAAGAGTATGAATAACATAGGATTCACTAACACTTAAGAGTTTATTCATACTTTCATTAAGTATAACATAGGATTTTGTGGTATCCACTAGTGTAAATATTTTAAATTGAAGATCGAGTTCATTCATCGTATTCATATAAGTTCAAGGAGTGTAGCTGTAATAAATCATCAAAATCAGAGTTAAAATAACCGTTAAATCGTGATTTTTCTTTGATAACCGTCAAAAAGTTTTGTCTCGTTACTTGATCTTTGAATGTTTGTTTTTTGCGATTTTTGGTGTATGCGATCTCGAAGCATATACAAACAAGTTTGACGGTTGGATCGTTGAAATTAGTTTTGTAGAATGCGTATCCCATCAAAATGATAGATTCACTAACATTTAAAGAGTTTATTCATACTCTCATTAAGTATAACATAAGATTTTGTGGTATCCACTAGTGTAAATATTTTAAATTGAAGATCGAGTTTATTCATTGTATTCATATGGGGTTAAGAAGTGTAGCCGTAAACATTCATCAAAATTGGAGTTAAAATAACCGTTAAATCGTGATTTTTCGTTAATAACCGTCGAAAAGTATTCGGAAAATCAACCCTGTAAAAATAAGGTATTGACAACAAAAACAACCAAATCAAATTAAAAAGGCCAAAGGCATTGGGGACTTGAATTTTTGAAGATTTAGAGAGATGGGTTGTTCTAGAAGATAGGGAAGAATGAACCTGTCAACCTAGAGAGCAGGGGTTTTTCTTTTCTTTGGTCTTAGATGTCATTTTACAAGAGAGTAAAATTAATATTAAAAGGTGGGTGGGGAAATAAGACAGCGGGGTGAGTTATCAACACAGTAAAAATACGGGCAAAATTGCCATTCCATTGTGCGTAAACAATGTTTTTAGAACTGGCTTTTAGTATAGAGTAATCTCCACTCATTGAGACTGTTCTGTGGCTAGTATGGCGTGGTTAATAAAAAAATTATGGGGATGGTTCATGAATTTGGAACCAATCTATGGGTTAAGAAGTTTGAGTAAAGAGTTGTTGAAAAATCTACAATGTAATAATCATCATTAATGTTGTCTACCTAGTGCTCTTTAAGGTTTTCTTGGGTGCATGTTTGTTCGCCAATATACTGAGCACTATCATCCTATTAATTATCGCTCAATGCATTTTAATATCAAAATTTATATAAGGATAAAGGCCTAATTGAATAAATGATTCTCATGGTGATAAAATATTCGGAAAATCGACCATGTGGTCAAAAAAATTCGAATTTAAACCCTTGTGATAAAATCCGTTAGGAATTAAACCCAAAATTAAAATTTCCGTTAGTTCCTCTGTTAAGTTTTTTTTTTTTTTTTTTTTTATTCCTTAAAGTGCATGGGTTAGATAGCGCGACCTCTCCAACAAGCTAGCTCAATATAACCAAGAACAAGCTTGAATTCGAACAATCCTAGATGACAGCAATGGTGAATCTAGGGTCTTCGAGCCCTGATTTTTCAATATGCTATCATTTTCCTCCAAAATGTATCATTCCATTCATGGTATTCACAAAGTGAAACATTCGAAAACAAGAAAAAGAGAGGATGCAGCTAACTCTAAGTACAATGCTAATTAGGAAAAGAAAAAGAAAACCCAAAAAGCTCAACTTCCTCCCCCATTCTCCCAATTCGATTTCAGAGGCAAAACCCAAAATGATTAGCTGCTAATCATTAGCAGTACGTAATTCAAACTTGAGGGAGAGATTTAATCCCTGAGAGACAGCTCGAATTAAAGGCTCTGACTTTGGGAGCTGCGGAGGAAGCAGCGCGTGGCTCGGAATCCGAGAGGTCACTCCGCCATGGACAAAATGCAGAAATCTGAGAGAAGCTTTGGATTGAGCCGAAGAGACTTGAATGAGCTTCATCTGTCACTAATTTCTCCATTGACAGTGGCCGGTAAAGAAGCTTGGTTGTTAAGTGTAGAGCCATGGCCAATGGGATTAAAGGAGAACTAACGGAAATTTTGTTTTGAGCGTATATCCTAACCGACTTCACCGTAAGGATATAAATTCTAATTTTTTCACCATCAGAGCTATTTTCCAACTACTTTATTATCACAGGACTATTTATCCAATTAGGCTAAAGATAAACTATGTCACACATAAGTGGTGAACAAAATTGCACCCGGTGGATTTTCCTTGGCACCATGCGGACAACTTAATTCAACCATCTCCCGAAAGAAAGTACTTGACTTTAAAATTGCAGTTCATTCCCTACAGACAAATCACAAATTTGATATGTATGAAATCGAAAATGAGGATTTTAAAAGCCAAAAATAGAAGAAACACAGAGTAATATATAACTGAGCCCACTTACTCCAACTCTAGAACTAATTAAGCTCATTAAATTAATTGAGAAGAGGATGATTGGATTCTGAATGTTGGCTGAAAGTTACGAAACTACCAATTCTATTAAGTAACATCAACTAGGAGAAGCTGATACCAAAACACAATCATATAAAAATATTGTAATTCGCGCTAATAATCTGAACTTAGAACCCTATCATTAATAATTTAATTCAATATTCTTTTTTTAGGGTAGTTAAATTCTTTTTAATCTGTAAAGAGTGTATATGTGTTTGAAACTGTTTACGAACTGGGTAGGTTTGGCTACATTTTACGCTTTGATTTTGAAATATCTGTTTCTAGTCCTTACCCTTTTTTTTTTTTTTTTTTTTTTTTGAAAGATGAACGATAGTTTTGAAAACTCAAACTCAAGTACAAGAAAGAGTCCTGGAAAAGGACATCATAGATATTAAGGAGGATCCTCAAACTAAACTATAAATCATGAACAATTGAAGGATAATGACTAGAAATAGAGTTGTATAGTCAGTTTAGCTTAGGGGTCTCAATTGACTAGATAGATGGGGATTCTCCCAAGTCTGTGGCTGGCTAAGTTATCCAAAGTCTTATCCGGCAAAGTGTTTTTGATTATTTAGCCAAAAGAGGTGACTTCATCAGCCTTCTCGGTATTATTTTCAGGTTATTTTCAGAGTTTGGCACACAGATAGATGAACCAATTTTAAATATCACAACTATTTGCATAATCTTGTCTTTAGGTTATAGAATCCAAGGCCAAGAGTGTTTATTCCTCGGCCGAAATCTTGAGATTCAAAAGTCAACGCATTTTACCACATCCATCAAACAAGACATTCACCTGGCCAAGCTCAGCAATTAATTGACATGCCCGCTCAGCATTCAAGCCACCGAAGAATGCAGTTAGGTCATAATTATTTAGACCTGCATGTCATAGTTGTAATTTTAAAATTAACAAAAAATAATTTCACTATCAACAACTAAACGATATTTATCATTTCGTGGAAAACTCTTTCACTTTTTCTTGTGGAAACTAGAAACATTGGGCCTCCTATACCCATAGGTGGAAATGATGAGCTAATAAAACGATGTCATTAGGTGACGAACATGTTACATAAGTACCACCAATGCTCTATATAACTTCATGAACCTCCTCGAGTTTCAAAACACAACGCAACAAAACCCAATCTATTAGATTTAGTATTGCTTAGCTTCCACAATGAGCCTTCTCAAAAGCCTCTTAGTTTTCTCCATCTTATGTACCACTCTTTTCTTTGCATTAACCAATGCAGCTCGATTCGATATTCGAAACAACTGCGCCTACACTGTCTGGGCAGCCGCAGTGCCAGGTGGTGGCCGCCAGCTCAATAGCGGCCAATCATGGGCCTTAGATGTGAATGCCGGTACCACAGGGGCTCGCATTTGGGGTCGGACAGGATGCAGCTTTGATGGAGCAGGACGTGGCCGATGCCAAACAGGTGATTGCGGGGGTGCCCTCCAATGCCAAGGCTATGGTCAACCACCAAACACCCTAGCTGAATATGCCCTTAATCAATATAACAACTTGGATTTCTTTGACATCTCTCTTGTTGATGGGTTTAATGTACCTATGGACTTCAGTCCCACGTCTAGTGGGTGCACTAGGGGGATTAGGTGCACGGCTGATATTAATGGGCAGTGCCCTAACCAACTGAGGGCTCCAGGAGGGTGTAACAACCCTTGTACTGTGTTTAGGACTGATCAGTATTGTTGTAATTCTGGGAGATGTAGCGCTACGGACTTGTCTAGGTTTTTTAAGGGCCGGTGCCCAGATGCTTATAGTTACCCTAAGGATGACCAAACCAGCACATTTACATGCCCTGGCGGGACTAACTACAGGGTTGTCTTCTGCCCATAATTGAAGCATATATATCGGCTACTTTATGGTATGGCGTACGTATGAACAACAAGCTTGTGATGCAATAAAATTAGATTGAAGGCTTTGCCAACACATGTTATGGTGTGCATTATATATGTAACACAACACAGTACTTGTAAGTTGTAATGTCATCCAAGCAACTATGTAATAGCAACTATGGCTTCACAGAGTTTTATCGTATTCTTAATTACTTGTTTAATTTTCTTTTAGCTAGATTAGCTACTAGCTAGCAGGTCAAGCTAGCACTCCTCTCAAATCAAAAGCCTTCCTAGAATTGGAAAAATATTCTGATTCTGTGCATGGCAATACCAATTGAATAGCTGTTTATGCCAATTTCAAAGGCAGCGACCTAAGTGGTAGAAACCATATTTAAAAATGCCATCTAGCAGTTTTCTACTTCTCACAACATTGAGCCTTCCAAGGGCTATAGCCATCTTCTATATGCGTGCATGCATGCTGGTCTTTTGGGCCATAATTTGGATGATAAAAGTGTTTAATAGATATTCTTCGAAGTAGGTAAGGCTGTTTAGTATTCTATTTGAATACAATTTTTAAAATTCAAATTTATTTTTCAAGTTTTAAGTCTTAAAAATTCGTTTGATAGGACTTTTCTCTCCCCTTCTTTCTATATTTTATGATCCTTTCTCTTATTTCTTTCTCATCCAATCATCTCTCTCTCTTTCTTTTCGCTTATTTCCTCTTTCTTTCTTTCTTTCATTCTCTTTCCTCTTTCTCCCTCTCATGCGATCCACTCTCCTTGAATTTATTTGTCCAGTTTAAGTTTTAAGATTTAAAAATAATTCTAAATATCATACCAAATAAGTTTTTGAATATTAAAGAAAATTATTTTTAAGAGATATTTTTAAAAAATATTTTGATATAAGTGATGAAATTTTTTTAATAGAATACCAATCAAACCCTTAATTTGTTCCTTTTCTTTTGGGTTAGCTTGGATCCAAACGTCCAAACCTACAAATCCGAGACAGCAACCCGTGCACCCGAGGCGCCACAGATTAATCATGAAAGTGTGGAAAGTCACAAAATATGTTGGCGTTGAAAACACAAAATATGAACAAATAGATTATACGAGTCATGATTTTATACCATGAAGTAATAATCCATGAATTGGCACACCACAAATTAAATTAGTTTATGTTTGTTTGAACTGGTATGTTAGATATAACCAAAACTTTGCATTTAGAGTTCAGTGTGATAAATTTGCTCATAACGTCAAGAATAAATCTGACATGCCAATAATCAAACGTGTCGTTCTCTTACTCGATGTGACTAATTAGTCAATCAACAATTAATTTTCCTTTGGCACAAATCAGTGCGGTCAATTTAATTCAACCCTTAAAGTTTTCCCTTTCAGTACAAAAGTCTCTCACACCTGATCTTGTGGAAAATGGTGGAAAGAATAAATATTGGTCTTCCTGTTGCCAGTACAAAAGTCTCTCACACCTTATCTTGGGGAAAATGGTGGAAAGAAGAAATATTGGTCTTCCTGTTGCCAGTACAAAAGTCTCTCACACCTTATCTCTCACACCTTATCTTGTGGAAAATAGTGGAGAGAAGAAATATTGGTCTTCCTGTTGCCAGTGGTGGAAATTAACAAGCCTAGAAAATGATGTCATTTGGTGACCATGTGTAAGTTCATGTACGTAAAAATATAACCTCATGAACCTCTTCACGATTCAAAATTCACCACCACACCAACAACCAACATATTAATAAAATTTATTAAGTGTGGAATAGCGCCGGTAAGGAATTTTTGGATGTAATTATTCTCTTTTCTTTGAAGAATGGTAGTGCCTGGCACGCCAGTGACCCCACCATTGTCAAAATGCTAAGTTCGCCTAAATTTTCTTCATCTAAAAATTTATAAGAAAAAAAATGTAGTATACGTTTCGTAATTAGCTCCCACAATGAGTCACCTCAAAAGCCTCTTTGTTTCTCCATTCTATCTGCCAATCTCTTCTTTGTATCGACCAATGCAACTTGATTTGACAACCGAAATAACAGTCCTTACACCATCTATCTAGTAGCCGCTGTACCAGGTGGTGGCCAACAGCTCAGCATAGACCCTGGGTTTTAGGGTTTTGGATGTGTGTTCCGTACTAAAAAGGCTCGCATGTGGGCTTGGACTGGATGCAACTTTGATAAAGCATGGCATGGCCGATGCCTAACAGGTGATTGTGGCGCCAAGGTTAGGGTCAACCTCCAAACACCATAGCCGAATATGCCCTTAGTCAATATAACAACTTGGATTTCTTTGACGTCTCTTTTATTAATGGGTTTATTTACCTATGGACATTAGTCCCACGTGTAATGGGTGCACTAGGGGGATCAAGTGCACGGCTGATATTAATTGGCAGTAACCGAACCAATTAAGGACTCTAGGAAGATGCAATAATCCTTGCACTATGTGCAAGATTGATCAATATTTTTGCAATTTTGGAAATTGTTGCCCTATAGACTTCTCTAGGGTTTTTAAGAATCGGTGCCCCAGAACCCGTACATTTTATATGTCTTGGTGGAACTAACTAGTTATTCAAGTTGGCCGTTTATTTCAATTCTAATTTTCTTCGTGTTTGATCAGCTGTTGGATATCTGTTAAGAGCAGTGTAGAGAATTGAAAGGCTTAATCTCTTGTATTTTCACTCAATTAAGATCAACAGAGATAGCTTAGAGAGCTTTCTTACATTTTAAGGAATTATGTTTTAACAAACTTAACAAACTAAGCACTAGCTAGACAGTTACTATTATAACAGTGTTAACTGGCAAACTGCAAACTGCTCAGTCAATGATAGTCAACATCCTCCCTCCTTCAATCTCAGCTGGGATTTCCATGCTTGAGATTGTAGTAATGTTTAACAAAAGAAGGATTGTGAAGACCCTTTGTTAAGACATCAGATGTTTGATCATCAGTAGGTATATAAGCCACTTCCAGATGACCTTGTTGAACTCTCCCTTACAAAGTGATAGTGACACACTCCGACTCGATTAGCTTTCCAGCTAAGGGTGGAAATGTGATGGCCATCACCAATTTGACGAAATATCATCAACTTAATGATGAAGCCATGAGTAAGGAAATTGTGATGTGAAATATTTCAAATAGGAAGGCTCAACTATTAATTTTATACTAACATCTAGGTTCCTTGCACAACCTCCCCACTTGGGGACACAATCTAGATCTAATTCCGATTTTAGATCACATCAATGAGAGCATAACAATCATTTATAATCAAAAGTAAAGTCATACAATTGATTAGAGTTCAATGGAGTTTAAACAAAAGTCAAACTACCCTACGTAGGAAGTCTACATTATTGCCATGCTCACTCAGCCATCTCAACGTACGCCTTGCACTTGCTAGGACTTGAGGGGCGCAAAACAATGTGTGAGTGGATCATATTTAATTATCAAGTCAAAATCATTTTCAACATACTAACTCCCGTTTTGTAAAACATATATAGTTGGAAAACAACATAATAATATTTACTACCATAATAGTAAATGAGAATCACAATCAAATCATCAATTGAAAACAATCGAGCAATAGTTCAAAAATCATACCTGTATTCAATTAATCACACTAGCGTCTACTAGCATAAGTATAACAAGCAGGGTATGCTAGCCTCTACTAGCTAAATTCTCTACTGGTAATAACATTATTCCTAGCATCTACAAGAAATATAATACCTACAAATAATCTACTGTCGAGGATAGACAAGGCATATAAAAGACCATGTGGTGAAAATAATTCACCAACAAACCCTACATTAATTATTTGGTCATCTGACCATAGCTAAGTAAGTCTCATCCGAGACTAGCTAGCACAAAAATGTTTAATTTCACCTTTCTAAAATTCATATAAGTCTCATGCAAAGACTAGGTAAATAAATTATTTATCAAAAACGTTTAATTGAAAACGTAGATTTTAGAAGGGATATACTCACCGAATTGTGAGCATAATCCTTAATAGGTGCCTCGTCCTTATTTGTAACCTTTATAATTGCACCTATAAAATTTTAACTACTTAATTTAAGCATTAACTAGAATTTATCCAAAATTCAAATCAGATACCATGACCATAAGATCCCATTGATACTTAGTGCTAAGCCACCAAATATCAGGCCATTACACTATAGTCCCCACAAAAAACAGAGCTTGAAAAACCAGTCCAAGAATTGTTGCAAGTTTGTTTTCACTAGGCCTAGTCAGCCCATTTTCCTTCCCAATGTTGTTGGTTAGGAAGAAAGAAGAGACTTGGATAATGTACATGGACCATAAGGAATTAAATGCTTTGACTATCAAAGATAAATATCCCATACCACTTGTGGGACCATGATTTTTTAGGGTCAAAGTAAGGCTGATTCAAATACTATTATCTAAGGAGTACGATCATAGACTCACCAGCTTTGAGTGAAGTTGGATTCGACGGAGCAGCGGTGCCACCATCATTCTATTCCGGGGCAATAGACGAAGTCCGAGCGACTCCGCCAGATAATCATGCTTGTTCTGCAAGACACGCGATCCGATCCGAATATGGATTCAATTAGATTCTAAGTCTTGGAGTTCCTACAATCTAGGAATTGACGTGCGCTGCAAGTAATCACAACTCCTAAGAAAGTGCAATATCTACTTCTAGATATCATCTAAGATTCTCCTGGCTTAGAACAAGAATCCTATCCTAAAAAGGTTTCTCTCCCCACGGTTTAAGTATACCTATCTAAGGTTCATCTCTGGTAACGCAATCTCAATACTCTAATTCTTTTGCCTACTGCTTGAGTCTAAAGCTACTTACTAACTTAACCGTTTGAGAGCCTTTGGTTGGCACACCCACACCCCCTCCTGATCTTAGGCTTGCTTATGGTTGTTTTCTATTTTATAGGTTGCTCGAGTTTATGCCTTCACCATCTATGGCGGTGCGCAAATTTGTTCAAACTATTACTGCTTTTGTTGAGAATGAACTCATATTCCTCCTGACCAAATCACTCTACCTCAATGGAGATTCCTCCCAAATCACACCGCGACCAACTGTACGCCCCAGTGCACAGCGAAAACCCCAAGATCGATACCGTCATGGACGAGATATGGCAAGGCTTGATGCATGTCTGTCTGTCCCCAAAAGACCTTCCGCGAAGTACTCTGGGCAAAGAAACTGCAAGAGTCGTCAAATTTATAATGTATATTTATATTTATAGGCATGATAAAATGAGTAAATTTTGGGTTATCATCTGTCATATTTAAACCATCTATCAATTAGATTGATACCAATCGCCTTATTGCCTCTCTAATTAGGACCTAAAAAGAAACAAAAACACTCTCTCTTTCCTCAAACATAGGCCGGTCACCATAAAGAGAAAAGTGCTAGCCTTCATATCTCTTTGATTATTCCTTCATCCATCTCACTACACTAGTGGGTGTGGATCATTAGCGGCCTTCAATTTTGGGAGCTCAAGGAGAATCAAGGAGTTCAAGTTCTTCAAGGTGCAGGAAGCAAGAAGGAAGCAGTTCTAAGAGGAAAGATCTTGAAGGTGGTCACTTATTGGATTCAAAGCAAGGTCCAAAGATATAACACATAAATCACTCTTTCTTTTTTAATTTGATTCTTTGATGCATTAACTATGAACCTATGCTTTTTGAAAGGGATTCGCATGACTATAACTTTGATAATATGCTTATATTGCTTGTGTATATGAATTTCGAATTGAATATGCATGCTAGTCTCTAGAAATCCCATAGAAATCTCCGTATTTAGCTTCACCAGCCACGGCAATTCAGTTATGCGACTTTAATCTGCACTGACTTCAGCCTCGCAGCTCTCAGTCGGTGCCCATTGACCTATCCGCCTGGCCTAAGAAAGAGCAACACCAACTGCAGTAGGAGCCTATGCTGGTGCAAGCATCTCTTCCAGACAGGCCTCACACACGCGCTCAGAGCCCCAGCGCCAGCCCAATCCACCATCACTTTTTGACGTCGTGGAAGGGGTACAATGCTGTTTCAAGTAGCATCATCTCAACTTTCAAGTCTTGGCCTTCCCTCTATTTCCTTCCCCAAGAGGTTATTCTTGGCCCTTGTTTGGCCGGCCTTCACAAACCTCCTCACATTCCACTCCAAGCACCAAACACTACCACTCCAATCACAAAAACTTGAAATAAGGCCGTCTTTAACTATGAAGGGTTAACAAATATTCTGGACACAATTTTAGCTCTCAAAAATATAATTTTTTTAGAGGTGTGATATCCTTTGATATTCTTCAATTCATAGAGAGCTAAATATTAACCCCTCTATATTTTTATTACTTTTTAGTATGCCCAAGTACCTCTTTACCAAGCCATTAAGTGGTGAGCTTCACGAGTGGAAAATATTACCGAGTGCTGAGCATTGGCACTTTTTAGGCCTTCTGCGAATTGATTTGAGGCCTAAAATACGCCCATTTGTAAATTTGTAAAATGTTCTTTGGTTGGAGATTGTTTTGTTCAATTTTAGGGCTAATTGGAATTTGGATCTTCTTCGGATTCTCTTTGTGAGAATTTTGAGGATCCGTGAATTGTATATCGTGTGGTCAGTTTTTCTCAGTTCCTATTTGTATTCAATTTTAAATAATAAAATTTAAAATGATTTTTAACTGCACAATGTATGAATGATGGATAAGATACACGGATTCCCAGAATCCCCACCAAAAAGAGACAGAGAGGATCCTTATTCAGCTAATTGTACCACATACCCTTGATTGAAGATGGTCTAATTAACATCCCAAACACGCACTATCACTACAAGCATAGCATAAACATCTGACAGCAGTTAATTAGTGCGTTCACTCACTAAACAAAAAGTCAAGTGCTTAGTCAGTACTCCAAAGTTCGTGACTCACAGACTCGAATGCATATATGAATTATTATTAAGAATAATCTTTTCTTTTCTTTTGATTTGTTTTGTTTTTTTTTCCACAATGTTGTGAAGCAGCATACGGCGGGGTGTGAATGATTAGTGATTAGCTAGCCGTCTCTAGTCTGCACATATGAATATTTTTCCATGTGAATTAACTTGCAATGCAATTGCATGGTGGGAAAGTATATCACTCAGCAGAAAAAATCAATAGAGAAATTGTTATAGATTCAAAAGTTATAATAATTGTTGGAATTGGTCCAAGTAAGTGTTATTTATTTGATCCAAGTCTTTTAACTAATCCACCTAGTTTCATAAACAAGGTTGTCCATGCCAAATTGTACAAGGTAGTGGTCGGCACAAAAACACAAATAATAAGACACTGTAGAATTATCCAAGAGACGAGTCAAATGTCTACTTCCAACAACATCGATATTAAACTCTTCTTTTCTCAGAGACACGACTGATGTTGGATTTCAACACGCCCCTCACGCAAGACCTAATTAGTGGGTCACACGTGGGAGATTCACACATTGGCAATCAGGGCGAAAGGACCCACTATTATCATGGGCGGCAAAGAGGACCCACCCATCACAAATACGTACAAGTTTGCTCCAGTACAACAGAATACTTTCAACAACACCGATATTGTTTCTAACCTATAATAAAATAAGTGTGCGGTTTTATAACAAAAGACTTCGGTATTGGTTGGAGTGAAATTAGGATATTTAATTCTTCTTTTTTCAGAAACACGGCCTGTGAGATTTCAAGAGACGCATCAGAAAGCAACTCTAATAAAAGTTTCCTACATTTTTCTTCCACATTCCGAGCAGGAAAGGTTCACACGTGATGTGATCGACAAACTATGCTGACTTTAAGGTACTATTTGGTACGTGGGACGGGACAGAACATAGTGGGACAAGACGTTCCGTCCCACGTTTGGTGCGCCTAAAACGGGTGGAACGAACTGTTCCACGGGACGAGTGTTTTGGGTGAATTTTCGTTCCACCTCACCCCTCTGGAACGACTCGTTCCACATCCGTGGAACACAAAATTATAACCTCTCCGTCTCCTTCTTCTTCCTCCTTGTTTCCATATGAGGGCATCTTTGCTCCCGCTCCGTTCTGTTCCATCCTGTCCCGTCCCATCCCGTTCCATTCCGTTCCGTCCTGTCCCGTCTGCATACTAAACGATACCTAAGGGACAAATCCACAGAAGATCAGGATTCGTTTACCTCTAACTTTTCCATTTCTTTGTACGGTAAAGAACATATTTTCGATTCTTGAGGAGGGCTTTAAAGCTAAGGCACATTCCGAGTGTAGACCAAATTTAAACCACCCAGTGTTTATATTACTCGCACGTCTCAATTGACTTATCAAGTGCCCAAACCATTAACGAAATATTGGAAGCCCGACATACCAAAACCAGTGGTTTGGTTAACTCACAAATTGGTAAAACTCTTTCAGTCTCCCACATAACTAGGGGTGAGCAAGTTTGATTCGGTGCAGTTTTAGGATAAAACCAAAATCGGAACTGAAATTTATTTCTATTTTGTTCGGTGCGGTTTTAGGGTAAGAACTGAAATGAAACCAAACCATTTGGTTTTGGTTTGATTCGGTTTCAAACAGTTTTGGTTTCGGTTTGTGCCTCACTTGTAGACCCGTTTAAAAATTGGCATTAATGAGTGTTCAACATTTAAACAAACTCAAGAGTTCAAAATCTAGTCATTTGCAAACTAAATGCTTTATGCTATTAATATAACTAAATTGAAGAAAAATCATGATAATCACCATACTAAAATTCAACTTGAATCAAAGTTCAACATCAAAATGCCTTATGAGAGGACATCTCCAAAGGGGATGTCAAATAAAATATGTCAAAAAATTATTTGATGGCTAATGCGGCCAATTAAATACAAATGTTAAATCTTCTTCTTTTCCAATAGATGTGTCAAATATTTATTTTATTATTATATTGAGTCCATAGTTACATCAACTATTAAAAACTAATAAAATTGATTTTTAGTTTTTATTCTATTGATTGTCAATGGGAGCCATGCATTAAAAAAATAAATTAAATATATTTAACTCCTTTGTATGTTGTAAAAAAGACAGCTAAAATGCAAGGAGTCAAATGACTTAACCACATCATATATGGCAACTCCATTAGAGAGCACATGAATATCTTTTAATCGTCTTTACCATATTTGACATCTTCTTTGGAGATGGTCTGACATTACTTTAGTACAACCCAATTGAAAAAAGTAAGTTTATCATACTAAAATTAAAGTTCAAACAAAGTTCACGTTAATACCTAATGGCATAGTACAACCTGAAAAAATAAACGGACCATCGATGCCACAATCTTCCTGTTCCGGAATCAGTGGATGAAGTCCGACGACTTCGCTGAGATTGATCATGCTTTTTTCGCAGGATATGAAAACCTAATCCAATAAGGAATCAGAAGGTTCCCTACAATGTTGAAGTCCTTACAATATAGGATTGGTGTGCGACTCAAGTAATCACATTCACAAGAGGATGGAATATCTACTTCCTAGATATCTTCTGGGATTCTCCCGGTTTAATAAGGATTATACTATCCTAAAAGGTCTCCTTCTCGACTGGTATAAATACACCTTCTAGATTCATCTCTGGTAACGCAATTATTTCATACTTAATATCTCATCCACTACTTGAGTCTTATATTGCTTACTAACTTGACCGTCCTAGAGTCTTTAACTGACACACACACACACCCCTAGGTTTTGGCTAGCTCACAGTTGTCTGTTCTTTTACAAGTTACTTAGATTTGTGCATTTCTATCACCTGCGGCGGTGTGCAAATTTGGTTCCAATAGTATTCATTCACAAACTTAAGGTCTTGGAAGCGTAAATGCTACTAGTTGTGACTCACTTGGATTTTTCTTTTTTCTTTTTTTTTTTCTTTCAAAAAAACCTTTTCTCTCTCTCTCTCTCTCTCTCTCTCTCTCTCTCTCTCTCTCTCTCTTCACAATATCAATTTCTACTACAAACTAGTTCACGATTACCATCACTCAATCCAGTTCTTCTAAAACATGGTCTCAATTGTTGATATTTTTTCAGTCGTGATTGCATGAGCTTTCACCATAGTACATGAACCCAACTTTTCGTATTACAAATTATAGATTCTTCTCAAATTGTGTTTGCATTATACTCAAAATATAGGGTAAAGTACAAAAAACTACCTCAACTATTAGGGTCATGACAGTTTCATACCTCATCTTTTAAAATTGACAATGTCATACCGCATCTTACAAATTTGTGACAATGTCATACCTCTGTCAATTTTTCTGTTAGTTTTTCTGTTAAATGCTGACGTGGCAAGAGATGAGGACCACTTTCTATTAAAAAAATTAATAAAATATTATTAAAAACTAAAAAAAATATTTAATATTTTTTAAATATTAAAATAATAAATAAAAGTAAAATTAAAAAAAAAAAGGGTAAAGTACAAAAGACTACCTCAACTATTGGGATCACGACAGTTTCATACCTCATCTTTTAAAATTGACAATGTCATACCGCATCTTACGAATTTGTGACAATGTCATACCTCCATCAATTTTTCTGTTAGTTTTTCTGTTAAGTGTTGACGTGGCTTGATTCGGGACCTACTTTCTATTAAAAAATTATTAAAAACTAAAAAACAATTATTTAATATTATTTTAATATTAAAATAATAATAAAAAGCAGAAAAAAAAAAAAACCCCTCATTTCGTCCCTCCCCTCCCCCCTCCTCCCTCCTCTCTCTTCTCCCCATCTTCATCTTCTTCTCCCACCTGCAAATCCCAACAAAAAAAAAAAAAAAAAAAAAAAAAAAAAATCCAATTTGTCTTCCCCCCACACCCACACCCACCCACACCCTTCTCCCTCCTGCAACCCAGAAAAGAAAAAAAAAAAAAAAAAAAAAATCCTAGATCCTGTCGGCGGGAAGATGGGTGAGCAGAGAAGGTGGAGGATGGGTGCGGAAGAGGATGTGGAGAATGGATGAAAGTGGTGGATTTGGGGTTTGATGGGTTTTCAAAAAAAAAAAAATTTTTTTCCCTTCTTTTTTTCCTCTTCTTCTTCTTCTTCTTCCGCAGGGGAGTTGATGGTTAAAAAAAAAAAAAAAAAATCCTTCTTCTTCTTCTTCCGCAGGGGTGTTGATGGGTTTTCAAATTTTTTTTTATTTTTTCTTCCTCTCCTCCTTTTCTTCCTCTTCTTCTTTCTCCTTCTCCTTCTCCCTTCTTCTTGTTTTGCGCCAACAGGGGGAGTTTTTTTTTTTTTTTTTTCCTTCCTCCTTTTTTTCCTCTTCTTCTTCTTCTTCTTCTTCCTCCTCCTCCTCCTCCTTCTCCTTCTTGTTCTTCCGCAGGGGGTTGTTGGGTTTTCAAATTTTTTTTATTTTTTTTATTTTTTTGGGTTTGCAGGTGGGGGGAAGAAAATGAAGATGGGGAGAAGAGAGAGGAGGGGGAGGGGGAGGGGAGGGACAAACTGATGGTTTTTTTTTTTTTTTCCTTTGCTTTTTATTATTATTTTAATATTTAAAAATATTAAATAATTGTTTTTTAGTTTTTAATAATTTTTTAATAGAAAGTATGTTTCGAATCAAGCCACGTCAGTACTTAACAGAAAAATTAACAAAAAAATTGACGGAGGTATGACATTGTCACAAATTCGTAAGATGCAGTATGACATTGTCAATTTCAAAAGATGAGGTATGAAACTGTCGTGATCCCAATAGTTGAGGTAGTTTTTTGTACTTTACCTTTTTTTTTTTAATTTTACTTTTATTTATTATTTTAATATTTTAAAAAATATTAAATATTTTTTTTAGTTTTTAATAAATTTTAATAATTTTTTAATAGAAAGTGGTCCTCGTCTCTTGCCACGTCAACATTTAACAGAAAAACTAACAGAAAAATTGACAGAGGTATGGCATTGTCACAAATTCGTAAGATGCGGTATGACATTGTCAATTTTAAAAGATGAGGTATGAAACTGTCGTGACCCCAATAGTTGAGGTAATTTTTTGTACTTTACCCCAAAATATATCATATTATGTAAATTCCTTTCAGATTCCGTAGTGCAACGTAGGAGCGTGAAGATAATGTGTTGTGGCTAATTTTCTAAGGGGAAGAGAGATGGTGCCCCTTGAGGAAAGAATAACTTGTCTTCAAGTAAATATAACTAGTAGAGAGCAACAACTTTGTGTGTGTGAACAATTTCTCTTATTCAATTTCTCTTAATAAGCGCATATTTTTTTTAATATTACATAATTACTGTTTTGTCCTCATTATGTAAATATTGTATATCAAAAGTGAGGATAAAATTGGAAAAATAAGCATATGATTGTCATTTCCTAAAAAAAGAGGGTAAAATAGGAAAAATAGAGATATAATTGTCATTTTGTCAAAATGTACAAAAATACTATTTTGCCCTCCTTTTGTCAATAATGTATATCACAAGTGAGGGCAAAATAGGAAAAAGGGAGGAAAAAAGTTGATAAGAAGGGTTCTCTTAATAGAATAAAAATAAGAATAAATTCAAAAGGAAAGAATTACAACAATAATGGGTACTTTAAAATCTAATATATTTAGGATTTGCACAATCACATATACTAAATAATATTCATAACAAGAAGATTATTATTAGTAACACATAGTGAGTTGGATTAATTAATTTTCTTAATTGAAAAAAAATAGCAAAATATACCCATATTGTTTCTTATCCTCATAGCAACTCTAAATTATTTCTTGTCATAGCTCGTTTGTGAATGCTTATGTAAAATGCGCTTTTGTGACAACGCAGTAAGGTTACTCAACTGGATCACCAACACAACGTACAGCAAGCAGAATGTAAACAGTTCCTCTCCCGGTTCGGATTTCACGAATGTTCAATGAAACTTTCAAGTGGAAGGTATATAAGACCCTGCAAAGTAGACCTGCAGAACAAGACAATAGTTGAGTTTCCTTTCCCATAATGTGACACGGCTTGACATGCGTAATGATCCATTGATACCAGTATTTGCTCCATTCCAATCGTTCGATTGCATGCTGCCAATGTATGTTCTAGTGCTAGCGGAAATACAGAGCGAAAAGGGGGAAGGAGAGATGCTCATCTAGTATGGGAGGGCCTTCTGAAGCTGTAGACTAATGCTCTAACGAATGAGTTTATCCAGTATAAGCGAATGCATTCTGTACACAAAGATTGTATTTCAGTGAATTTCCATTTACTGATTTAAATGGAAAACTCCGTGCCTAATCTCTCGGCTTCTTTAAATCTCTTCCCCAGAAATTCATATAAGTACTCAAAAATTGTACGATGCCATCTGAGTATACCGTGCCAGATTGCATCTTGTGGTCTAATGAAAGATTTCGTGTGAACTGAAGAATTGTTTTGCAGACAATTTGTTTCGTACAGAAAAAGAAAATTACTAACACAGCTCCAAACACCGATTACAGATCAAAATACCAGTCACATATCTCATTGTGATCATAGTGGACTTACATTTGGTTCCCCCTTTTTCTTCTAGTTGTTAAAAATCACAGCATTACAACTTTACTGCCCCAAAATACATGTGAGATGGGGACAATATTCTAAAAGATGTTAGACGCTAGTCGGGTGGTGGGTTAGGGCTTAGTGCCTAGACGGCTAGGCGGAGTTGAATAAAAGTAAAAATGCAAAGTTGGATTCTGCCCCCAAAGTTTCATCTTTTGGGTTTGGGTTATCTAAGGACATGAAAAGAGTAAGTTTGTAGCACCAATTACTTGCCTCTCAAGGTATGATGGAATATGAATGTCGATATATTTACTGCAACAATTAATAGCCAGCTCAACAAACTTAATCATAAAGCACCCATTAATCAGCAAGAGCGTTTAACCAAAGAGTAAATGTGAAGAACATTACAACTTCAACGTGATAGGAATTTTTTAAGATCGAAGATAAGGTGAACCAAAAAAGGAATAGATTCCTTCATTTTGGGCAAAAATTCAAACAACAGAAATTGCAGATAACCTGTTAAAAAATCTGCAACGACTACACTTTAACCATTTCCCTTTACATATGCATAGAATGAACATTCCTAGGTCAAAACAGGTTATGCACCAACATCGACATCTGGAGACGCATATGCAGAGATTACATGGCCACATTGATCACTAACCGAATCCTCTTATGTATTGAACTCATGCTCCAGGTACCGTCCCAGAGATTTAACAGCTGCTGAAGTTTGAGGCCTATGATGGAAAGAAAATGGACCACACTTCCCATTTGCAAAGTTTGTCGTGTTCGTGTAACACTTGTTATCTTAATAGGTCGTGTCGTATCACACCCGTTATGACCCATTAAGAAAAATATATTTTTTTTCTTAAATTTGCATATACCACACATTGCCACATAAATATTACTTCAAAACATTAAAACACATTTGTCGTTTAGGTACTACATCTACACTTGAAAATAAGAGTCTGATAAACAAGCATCCATACACTACTAGTCTATTACAAAATATTAAATATGCAAGGATATGCAAAATGAAAGAGTTCTTGTTTTCAAGGTTGTGAAGTCTTTCTCGAAAGTTTAAACCTTGCCAATGGAACTCAAAGCTTGCAGTTATTCTTTTTACAAAATCCTCAATTTTCATCGATCATCATGACATAAGATTTTAAATATTTTAAATTAAAGATTGAATTCATTCATTGTAATCATATAGGGTCAAGGAGTTAAGCTGTAAAAAATCATCAAAATCGGATTTAAAATAACCGTTGAATCGTGATTTTTTGTTGATAACTGTCGAAAAGTTTTGTCCCGTTACTTGATCTCTAAATGTTTGTTTTTTGCGATTTTTTGCGTATACGATTTTTTGGTTGGATCGTTGAAATTAGTTTCGTACAATGCGTATCCCATCAAAACGATAGATTCACTAACACTTAGAGTTTATTTATACTTTCATTAAGTATAACATAAGATTTTGTGGTATCCACTAGTATAAATATTTTAAATTGAAGATCGAGTTCATTCTTTGTATTCATGTAGGGTCAAGGAGTGTAACTGTAAAAAATCATCAAAATCGAAGTTAAAATAACCATTAAATCGTGATTTTTCATTGATAACCGTCGAAAAGTTTTGTCCTGTTACTTGATCTCTAAATATTTGTTTTTTGCGATTTTTAGCTTATGCGATCTCGAAGCATATACGATCTCGAAGTATATACAAACAAGTTTCATGGTTGGATCATTGGAATTAGTTTTGTAGAATATGTATCCCATCAAAATGATAGATTCACTAACACTTAAAGAGTTTATTCATACTTTCATTAAGTATAACATAAGATTTTGTGGTATCCATGTAAATATTTTAAATTGAAGATCGAGTTTATTCATTGTATTCATATAGGTTCAAGGAGTGTAGCTGTAAAAAAATCATCAAAATTGGAGTTAAAATAACCGTTAAATCGTGATTTTTCGTTAATAACCGTCGAAAAGTTTTGTCCCGTTACTTGATCTCTGAATGTTTGTTTTTTGCGATTTTTGGTTTATGCAATCTCGAAGTATATACAAACATGTTTGACGGTTGGATTGTTGAAGCTAGTTTTGTAAAATGCATATCCCATCAAAACAATATATTCAATAATACTTAAGAGTTTATTCATACTTTCATTAAGTATAACATAAGATTTTGTGGTATCCGATAGTGTAAATATTTTAAATTGAAGATCGAGTTCATTCATTGTATTCATATAGGGTCAAGGAGTGTAGCTGTAAAAAAATCATCAAAATTGGAGTTAAAATAACCGTTAAATCGTGATTTTTCATTGATAGCCATCGAAAAGTTTTGTCCCGTTACTTGATCTCTGAATGTTTATATTTTGAGATTTTTTGCTGATGCGATTTCGAAGCATATACAAATAAGTTTGATGGTTGGATCGTTGGAATTAGTTTCGTAGAATTCGTATCCCATCAAGTTCAATGGTGTGTGTATATATATATATATATATATATATATTTATTAAGTAGATTTAAATTTATTTATTTTGTACGTATAACACTTAAGAAATTGAATGATATGTATATTTAAGCCGATCCAATGGTCACCAATTTTTAATATTTAATTATATATATAATTATTATAGTTTTTATGGGTATAAAATTGTTAAATTAATATATATAATTATTATAATATTTTTTTAGGGTTATAAAATCATAATTAATATTTTGCTTATTGTGTATCGTGTTACCCACGTGTATACCCGAACTAACCCGTTATCTTAACAGGTGCTTATCGGGTTACCCGATAACAACCCGATTCGTTATCGTGTTGACCCGAACACTTGTTAATTTCGTGTCGTATCGTGTCAGGTTATCGGATCGTGTCAAGAATTGCCAGGCCTAGTCGGAACAAGTTGATAGGATCCCTTTTTTATCCGATACGGGCCTATATGACATGACCGATCAATAGAACCACTCTAACACTCCACCTTTGCCATATATTCCATACATTGCACTAGATAGGTATAACAATAACGGTCCTAAGGTAGCAAAATTCCTTGTTGGGTAAGTTCCGACTTGCATTAAAGGTGTAACGATCTGCAACTGGACAGAAGGACCCTATGAAGCTTAATTCTTCTCTGGGATTGGCTTTGGGCCTTTTTTAAATATAATAAGTCTAATACTAGTATCTGTCCAATTACTTACACATCAAAACACATCATTATTGATCTATTTTACTCAGGGTTCTAGAAAACACTAGATGCTACTTGGGTGGTTAGCTAGGGCCTAGCAGCTAGGATTGAAATAAATTTATTATATATCGTATATATAATTTCATGCTTTGACTTAAAAAATACATAATTGCATTGAGATACATAAATTGCAAAATATAATGTCATAAATTGTAAAGCATTAGGATATAATGAAAACATGAGGAATATAATGTGTGTTCATCTAAGCATTCAAGAAATCTATTACAATTTATTGAAAAAAATAAAATGTACAATGAAAGTTATCTATTTTTCATCTAAATGAGAGTCGCAACCTAGGTGGGTGCCTAGGCAGGTCTGGGTGCCCTTTCTTAATTTTTAAATGCCTAGGAAGTAATCGAGGTGGTGGCCAGTCGCCTAACGCCTAGGTGGGGATTTTTAGAACAGTGATTTTGCTAGTGCTCGTTATATGTCCGCTTTAGTACCTTTTTAATTCCAATTAAAAAAAAATTCATGTTTCATCGAAGCGACTAAAAAAATGGATGTAGAACTTCAACGATTTCGAATTGTCTATTTTTTCAAGTTGCATCTCATAGATCATCCCTACAATATAAATATATATATATATATATATATATATATATATATATATATATATATATATATATATATATATATATATATATATACACGCACACAATATATGTCTCATCACATTTTTTTCGTGGGATGAAGAACATTGTATACTCACCAGCTGCAAGCTATGCATGAACAAAATCATACAAAGACATAATTTCTGAGGTCATGATATACTGATAAGGATGAACTATTCGGTGCAAAATCCAGGTGGCCTGCTTGCCTTTTTTCAGTGAGGATATGTTTTCAATCTTCAAGTTCAAGCCAAAAACATCTCAAACGTGTAAAACCACATGATAAGCATTCATCTCTTCTTTTTTACCCCTACCAAATATCAAAAACACGTAATCACACCTACCCTAGAAACAACCCCAAACCCTAAAAGGCAAGACCTCTTTATAAACCCCCTACAATCCCAACATCAAACCCTACTATAGAAAACCAAACCCCACAATAGAAAATCAAACCCCAAAAATGAGTTTCATCCAGCACATCCCCATTACTTTCTTCCTCCTCCTTCTCATCCCTCTCCACTTTACCCTGTCCCATGCAGCAAGGTTCGACATCCGCAACAACTGCCCCTATATCGTCTGGGCAACCGCAATACTTGGTGGTGGCAGGCAACTCAACCGTGGAGAAACCTGGACCCTAAACGTGAACCCGGGAACAACAATGGCACGAATTTGGGCCCGAACAAACTACGCCTTCAACAACTCAGGTCGTGGAAAATGCCAAACCAGTGACTGTGGATGACTCCTCCAATGCAAAGCCTATGGCTCACCCCAAAACACCCTAGCCGAGTATGCCCTAAACCAATTCGGTAACATGGACTTTTTCGACATTTCACTGGTAGATGGTTTCAATGTTCCAATGAAATTCAGTCCCACGTCAAATGGGTGCACAAGGGGGATCAAATGTGCTCAAGATATTAACACGCAATGCCCAAATGAGTTGAGGGCTCCTGGTGGGTGTCACAACCCTTGTACTGTGTTTTAAACGGACCAGTATTGTTGCAATTCTGGGAGGTGTGGACCTACAAATTTATCCAAATTTTTTAAAAATCAGTGTAGGGATGCTTATAGTTATCCAAAGGATGATCCAACAAGTACTTTTACTTGCCCTAGTGGGACTAACTACAAGGTTGTGTTCTGCCCTTGAAATTAGTTACTCCCTTGATCTCGTGAGACATGGAATAGGCTAAAAAGTACTAAAAAGGTTTTATGTACGCAATAGTTTTAAAATTTGAGGGCTTTATATGCAAATACAGTATTTTGCGCATTTCATGTTGTATGATTTATATGGATATCGCGCGTATTTGTTATTTTTTCATTTTAATTTTTCATATGATGCTATGACTTGATGAATAATGGTGGAAAGAGTGATCTTAAATTGAGCATAACTATAACTCAAGGGTTAAAGAGCCCTATTAGCCTAGTATCTATGACAAAAGTTCGTTTATATAGCACACTAAAAAAAATTGTCACTTAATACTACAGTCTAGTGGTGTTTATCTTCTTTTGTAAGTAAGAAGTTATAAATTCGAATTTGGTGAATGACGAATTTAATACAAATTAGGGTTATCTACACCTATATAGACCCTATTTTTGGTAAGAACAAAAGAGGAGTACGTACACCCACACATGCCCTACTTCCTCTTCCTTTTTAATTTTTTATTATTTGAAAAAGAATAAAAGAGAAATGTCTACGTCCACACAAACCCTAATCTTTGCAAACCTAATCGTTGCTAAGAACTAAAAACACTATGATTTCTTTATAGTTTGTCTAATGGAATTATATCACTTGATTAGGCTATATGCCAAAGTTCTACCAACAAGCTTTTTCCTACGGATTTTATATACACCTTCACCACAAATAAATTTTGGATCTAAGGAAAGACTTGACTTGGTTGTCTTATAAGACCTAGCAACAATGGTCGAGTCGATCGAATTGTGTCGACGTGAGGTACTATTATGTGGCTATTCTGATGCTTCAAATTAACTAGCAAAAATGCTCGAGCGATGTTGCGGATTTTAAGACTGTTTAAGATGATACTATTTTCATATACAATTTGAGAAGCCTAAATTAGCAGCATATTACAATGATCAAATGGTTGGTAGTATCAACCTGCTTATTGTTAAAAATATTGTGAATAGATTATATGAATATGTCACTGGAATGTAGATTTTATGAATTCGTCCACTTCCCGTTGACATCCACTTTCATTGCATAGCGGTGAAATATCTCAAAGCCCTTGATAAGTCCCGACCAAAAGCCTTGTTTGTATTGCTTAGCCAAGGCGTGATTGTACATTGTGGATGACATGAACTTCTCGATCTCTTTTGCCGCTAACATCTCCACTGGTCGACAAGCCCTTTTCAATTTCTACTTCAAGGATGCAATGTTCTTCGCGCGATCTTCCTCATGCATAGTAATCATCCCTACAATTGTTTCAAGCTCATTCGGCTCGAACGAGCCTATGTCTTCCATCCAGGGGGAGGAAAGAGGTAAGCATGAGTGGGAATATGAAGAAGAAGATTTATGGGGAGAGGTGCGAGGGGACCAAGGGTGGAAACTAGGCCCGGCTCAGGCCCAGTGCGGGCAGGGCGACCGTCCGGGGCCTAAAAAAATTGGGGGCACCAAAATTATTAGGGCGGTATATTTATATATGTTTTTATAAGAGTATAAATTTATAAAATTTGGTTTAGTGACAAAGAAATTTAACTAGAACTAGTGGTTTTGTTGTTTAAAATAAATGAGGAGGTCTTAGGTTCAAAACATCATGTGTGTTTATCTACATTCCAATTTTTACAAATTTCTTTTCATAACAGTATAATTTTATAAAATTTGGCTAAATGATCCAGAAGTTTAATTAGAAGCAATGGTTTTTGTCGTTTAAAATTAACGAGAGGTCCTAAGTTCGAAATGCTATGTGCATGTTTATTTTTTTCAATTTTTACAAATTTTTGTTTGGTTGTTAATTTATTTACTAGCTATGTGGGTTGCTATTTTTAAATATCTGTTCCAATTCAAGTCTAATCTTCAGCAAAGAGTAATGCGTAGACTAATTTTTTAGACCAAATTTGCAAATAATATTACGTGTCATAAAAAGGTTTAATTTAGTGTTCATTTATTACTTATACATATCTTTAAAGACTCAAAAACATTAATATTTTTTAAGTCTTATATTGATGAGGTTAGTAAATAAGAAAAGATAACTCACGGTTTATACAAAAACATTTTAAAAGTTCAGATTGAAAACAAAACTCATAATCTATCTACTTGAAAGCTTGAAGTTTTTTAGTTTCCTTCTCTACAAAATAAATTAATTATTCTGTGTTTCTAAATTATTGAGTTTGAAGTATTTTTCTAAATATAATTTTGTCGATGTTTGACGTGTGAAAACAAATATTTTTTTTATATGAAATGAGGGCAAATTTTTTGACTGGCCCTGGTGGGAACGGGAAGGTGAAGGTTTCATTGATTGACTTTGATATGGATTTCTTCATTAGAGGGATGAGAGAATGGGGTCTTTTGTGTTTCTTTATATACACCCAAAATCACCAAAATCAAAGGACAACTAAATTAAAAAAAATGAGATGTCTCGTACGTTTCCCAAAATTAAAAATTGGGCCCTAAATTTTGGGCAGTGGTTTGAATTTTCCTCTAGAGAAAAATTTGAAAATTTAGTATTTATAATTTTCGTGCACATTCTATGCATGTCTCATGCACAGTACATATGAGTTTTCCATGCATGTACCATGCACATAATGCATGTCCTAGGCACATAATATGCACATGGTATGCACATGATGTGCACAATACATGCACATGTTTTGTACATATTGTCCAAGTAGAATTTTGTATATTTTCTTAAGTTCTTTAGTTTTTGTCAAAAACTTCTTAACTTCTTTTAAGGATAACTGAAAGCATGGTACACTAAATGGTAAAAAGTAGAAGTGGAAGTAGTCATTAATCCCATTTCATTAGAATGAGCAACAATACATATTGCATCAAAGTGATCAAAAGTATTATCTTGATGCTCCAATGCCCCAATTTCAAAAGAAGGATAGTGGTGCAGCAAGTTGAGAAGGTCTCTGTAAGTTTCAACTTTGGAAGACTGCACAAAAAGAGACCTTCACAGTCTACAAAAAAGGGTGGCTAATGCCACGCCTAAAACAAACGCCTATGAAGGAGGCTGGGATTGTCGGTCATGTCGACATCAAGCCAATCTATGTTGCCCTTGGTGCCACTGTGAAGATTGGCGTATGCCAAGAACAACTCAACTCCTTCCTCGTAAGCCTTCTTCTTCTTCTTCATCTCAAGGTAACCCTATCATCATACGAACACTATTTCAGTTTGTGTTTCAAGCTCCTCGATAGACTTCAACAACTCAATTCTTGCCCTACATGCCTCTTTTTTCTTTTCAATGTTAGCGATTCAAGTCTTGAAAAATGCGGCTTGTTCCTTAGCCATGAGGTTTGACGCATTGAAATCGAAGTTGGTAGTGACTTCGTTCTCATGGTCAGATTCCTCGATCGATGTTGTATAACCAAACATTGTTGAACTATTTCAGGCGTCTAGGCTAATCTTGTGATGAAGTTTGCAATTTGTTAGTGTGTGTGTGTGTGCGCGCGCGCGCATGTGTGGAGTTAATAATGTGAAATGTTGTGGTTTAATAGGTGAACAAAGACATGCGCGCATGTGTGGAGTTAATAATGTGAAATGTTGTGGTTTAATAGGTGAACAAAGACATGATTGCCTATGAAAAAGGCAAGAAATTGGCGCCAGCAAATTGTTGTAGTTCCCTAAACAAAGGATGGATACATGGCACCAAAAAATACCTTGGTGGGATACTTTCCCAAATTTTTTAACAAAAAAATGTGTGATAAAGAGCAATGTAATGTGTGATTTGGGATTCTCCTCAACATTTGGCAGCAAATAGGATGATACTTACCCCATTATTTTAAGGCTTCTTTTAATGGAAAAGGTATCATCCTCATAGTTGTGTAAATCCCAAGCTAAAAAATGGAAATTGGTTAGCTGGCTTCCATGGTTTGTTTGGAAATGTATTGGTTGGCTTCATAACCTAATTGATAAGACAAGGTAGATAAGTTATACATGTGTTGTACATGACCTCACCTTTATGTCTTGTCCTAACCTACTTGAGGTGTGCATTCCATGTAAATGTGGAAGATGTCATTTCTTCTCATGTCAATTCATAAATGTTTAATAATAATGTGTTGTAAAAAAAAGAGTTTTAATTAGGGTTATATTTGGCCACTTAATTTGACCCAATGGGCTTTCACCCACATCATGGTAGACTGGTATAAATATCATTTTTTCACACAAACCCCATCACATTGAATGTGGGTTATAAACATGACAATCGAATATTCTTCGTATTTGCAGAGCAAATGCATAACTGAATGGATGCACAATATATGCACAACCTATGCATAAGGAGCTGCTTCTACCATTTAAACAAAAAAAAAAAAACACTTTAATCCAAATATACCATGACATGCACATTACAGGGACAACCCATGCAAGGGAAACAATCATGTGGTGTTGGGGATATCAACAAGTTCCCTGCAAGTTCGTTGGTTAAGACTAAGCTTCTAGCAATGCTTGCATTTCTGATGGACTATATCTTCTCCTTAGGACGGGATACACCGTTTCTTAGGTCTCCAGGCCATTACCTTTGTAAACACGAAAAATTCCTGAAACAAGAAACAAGAATACGTGTACAAAATAATATTTTGTGTTTAATGATTTTGGGGTTACAATCTCTTTGTAATTTGATCCTCTGATTCTATCTTCATAGGGTGTAGGTTTGTGGATGAGCTGTTGATCCAAAAGGCCGTCGGGGCTTGATCTAAGGATGAACAGTTGATGAATGGATCTTCAAGGGGCGTTGGGCTTGATCTTGAAGAATGGGTGTATGAGTTTGTTGAGGTTGTTGATCCAAAGGGCCGTTGGGGCTTGATCTTAGGATGAACGGATGATGAACGATGAACACTTTCTTCAAGGGGCCGTCGGGGCTTGATCTTGAGTCGGTGGAAGTTCTTCAAGGGCCGTTGGGGCTTGACCTTGAAGGAACGGATGATGAACGATGAACATTTTCTTCAAGGGCCGTCGGGGCTTGATCTTGAATAATGGTTGTGTGGATTTCTTCAAGGGCTTTTGGGCTTGATCTTGAAGGTTGATGGATGAACGGATCTTCAAGGCTCTTAGGCTTAATCTTGAAGAACGATTGGATGTGTGAATTTTTTGAGGTTGTTGATCCAAAGGGTCGTTGGGGCTTGATCTTAGGATGAACGGATGATGAATGATGAACACTTTCTTCAAGGGGCCGTCGGGGCTTGATCTTGAGTTAGTGGAAGTTCTTCAAGGGCCGTTGGGGCTTGACCTTGAAGGAGGATTTGACGAAGAACGAAGAGTGTTTTCTTGATCCTTCGGGATTTGCTTGAGAGCTTTAGAGTTTCAAAGCTTCAAGGTTTTGGTGTGATGTAAATTCCTTTCTTTCTTTTTTCTTCCAAAATGAATGCCTTGGCTTCCTATTTATAGAATTCCAAAACTTGATTTTTGGATTTAAATAATCAGATGAAATAAATCATTTCTGCCAGGTATTGACACGTGTCCTATTCGATGACTTTTCCAATTTATTTTGATTTTTCGTTGAGTCACACGCTACATGTAAAATTTATGTGACACGTGAGCGTTGAAATTTTAATTATTGGTCAACATTCATTTCACCGAAATTTTGATGTCTACAAATGCCCCCACTTCAAGGCGCGTCATAGACATGTGCTTGTCACGTGTAGAAGATGCGTTTTGAAGTCCCTTAATGTAGATGTCAACCCAAGGGCCGTCGAGGCTTGATCTTGAGTTCGACTGGAAGATTTTCTGGTTTCCTCCAATCGTTGATTTTCCACCGGCTACTCTTGAACTGGACTGGAGGATTCTTTTGGTTTCCTCCAATCGTTGATTTTCCTTTGTGCTACTCTTGAACTGGGCAGCAGGATTCTTTTGGTCTCCCCCGAAGGTCTGAGCTTACTCCTTTTATCTGTTTCTTTGTTCAATCTCTCCAATTCGTATTGAAGAGGGTTAGAGGATAGCTCAGCATTTGCAGTTGTTGCTTGTCTCTACATGCTTCAATGTATCATTTTCACTTGCCTTACTTGCTCCTCTTTGCAGAAGTGGTCCCTTATCTGGAAGTGTATCAACCGTTGAAGATGACTACTCGAGAGCAACGCTAGGTAAGCAACCAGGGAATAGCTTCCAGGCAGTCGGCTCCAGATCGGAAGACTGACTCCAAGTGCCGGCTGATTGCTTCTTTCACTTTGTCATGCGAGTAAGAACAAGGACAAAGAAAAAGACAGGGAAAGAGCATGATATGAGATATTTTTGCTTTTGACCTTGATGATATGAGATACCTTTGCTTTTGAAGAAGCGGTGAATGAATCAGCACATGCTTCAATCTATCGTTTCCTCCTGGGTCATCTGTACTCCAGGCATCTGGTATCATCTTTGGGGAAGAAGAAAAAATTGAGTATTTCGAAAGGCTTTGCTGGGAGTGCGCCCTCAGAGGTGAGGAAGAGTTGGGCATTTTCTTCAGGTCTGCCTTGCCATAAAAGATGAAGGTCGACATATATAGGGATTTCCCAATAGCCAGTGGTGGTACTGTTCTTTTACCCTTGTCGACAAACGTCTCTTCGATTTTTGAACAAGCGTCTCTTCGATTTCTGAGCGAGCGCCTCTTCGAAAAAGTAGTCACGGGTGCGGCTCTGTCACCACGCTTGTTGGCAAAGGCGCGTAGTTAGGATGATAACCTTCACGTGTTTTCAACTTTGTCAGAGATCTTTTGACAAAGTTGAACGCGTTATCTGAAAAGCCGCGAAAGCGTCGCCGAACTTCACGCAGGAAAATCCGGTTTTTTGAATCGGTGGTCGTGTCGCCTTGGCTTTTTATAGAGGTATCTGATGCGAGATTTATACGCGCACAAATTAAACCCTCTTTTTGTCAAATTGTAGTATAGGTGCAAGTAGGGATCGTTCTGGACCGGGGATTAGGAGGGATTGTTAATCTCTTGGAAACTGACTTAAAAACGTAAAAACAATATAAAACACTAAACTAGACTCAAGGAATTCAAAAATACTTTAAAACATAAACTAAACAGATTCTAACAAGTTCAAAAGACTCAAAACTCTTAAAAACACAAACTAAATTGATTTCTAACTAATTTGACATTAAAGTAAAGGGGGATTTAGGTTTTGACAAAATTAAACTAAATGAACAAATTGCAATTAAAACAGAATGTAAATATGAATGTGAATAAAATATGGATGATGGAATAGCCAAGGGGTTCTTCTCCACACATGTTACACTTGCATACAAGATTGATTCTCAGTTGGTCTTTCGATAAATTATGAAACTCAACGCCCCGGGTTAATTAGGTCCGCTTAAATTAACCGTCAAGTTTTCCTTAAGTTAATGAATTGGATGGGTTAGCGCAACGCAATTCACCACATTCTCCAAAAGTCCTTTACGTGAACAGCACAATAAAGATACAATCAAAGATCATTAAGCATTATGAAAACTATAAGTGTTGACGAGGCATTCGTTACTATGATGAGCATGAAACTCGTGCCAAGAATTCATTTAACGCGATTGTTTATAAGCAACCTCCACTACTTGTGAATATAAGTTCATAACGATTAGGTGAAATTCACTTATATTCTAGCGTCATATTTATGCATGAAAATTAAGCGCGCATTCTTAATAAACATTCACAAATAAGTTATCAATCAAACGGTTAAACAAATTGAATCCACAACTTATGAAATTCCAACGAAAGTTAATCAATTCATATTGCAAATATAAACATAGTTTCGAATCACCCCCTAGCTAAAGGGGGTTTAGTTCCTCATAACTTTGAAATCAAAGAAACACCTAAACATTCCAACAACTCAAACTTGAATTGTATGAACGTTTAGGCACTCTTCTCTTCCATTCCTCATACGTACAAAACAAAGAGAATTGAATTTAAACTTTGAAATCAAAGAAACACCTAAACATTCCAACAACTCACACTTGAATTGTATGAACGTTTAGGCCCTCTTATCTTCCTCGTTGTTGTAGCATAAGGTCTAAGGTGAGGTTTGGGGGATTATGGAAATGGATGAGGAGTGGTGTTTGGATTATAAGGGAATGGATGGGAAGCTCATGGCTAGGGAAGGGAGAATGTGTTTGTAATGTGTTGTGTATGAAATGAGATGTCCATGAATGAATGAATGCAAGGGTATTTATAGGAGTAGTGGAGGGAACATATGGCTATGTCATTTGTAGGTGAAGTAGGTGGATGTTGTAGGTGAAGTAGGTGGATGTTGTAGGTGAAGTAGGTGGATGTTGTAGGTGAGTAGGTGGATGTTGTACGTGAAGTAGGTGGATGTTGTAGGTGATTATGAGTGATAAGTGATAAGTGTATGATATGTTAAGTGATAAGTGAATGATTATGATAAGTGATAAATGAATGTATGATATGATAAGTGGTGAATGATATGTGGTGAATGATAAGTGGTAGTGTTTAAGTATTGAAAATAGGGAACAAAGCCCTTCCTTGCATGGCAAGGAAGGGAGACACAAGGAAACACACGACAATGTCCTAAGGTTGCTAGGAATGTTGTTTTTGTGTTCTAAAATGCGTAGGAGTTTTCAATGATGCTCAAACATGAGGTCTTTTTAGGATTTAACTTTCCTACTTCAAGTCTTCAATTTCGTCCAAACTTTGGCTCCATGGATAAGCTATCCAATCCATGCCCAAAAATGCCCCAAATAGCCTCAAAATGCACTTTCTTGCTCCCTAAGCCCTTAGAACCTGAAAACACACAAAAGAAGCATAAAGAACTAAAATAACTAAAGAAACATAACGTAAATGTACGAGAACAAGCCATTTAAGTCGCATGAATATGCTCCTATCAAATACCCCCACACTTATCTTTTGCTAGTCCTCGAGCAAAACAAAACAACAAAAGAACACGAAACTAGACAAAACGAACAAAACACAACCTACACCTTCCAACAATCGTCTAATGGATTTCCAATGCACATGACAAGTTAAAAATCATTAGTCCCATAGATTTTTGTCATCTTCACACTTAAGTACATTCTTACTCATAGTCACCACATATTATTTCACAAATAAGCATTTAAAACCATGTTTTGAATGTAGTAACATGCCTTAGAGAATTTGCTCAAATCCTTACAAGATATGCACTCGTTTTTCACACAGATTTTCTGACTACACACCCTAAACTAGTTATATGTGAGAAGATTGATGTAAACATAAAAACGAACACTCACATATATGTATTTCAAAGGAAGCAATTTCTGGAGTTAATAAGCATGTTTAGATATGATCTCATGAATGGAATGCTACTACTTAGATGCGAGAACCAGTGACACCATATGCTCATACCAAGTTCAAACTCCACAATTGAAATACATAACACTTAAGATTGAAGTCACGGGTTATAATGGGGCTTGGGGTGTTTGGATAACAAAGAAGGAGTACGGAAAACAAAGGTTCTTTAAGCAATAGTGAGCAAAGTAATGAATTAGACATTTAGAATTCCCTTTAGAACGCAAAAATCAACTTTGAACACCCAAGGGGGAATCACACAAAACTTAGGGCCATATTCAACTTTTTTGGATCCTTTCTTCAACCATCAACGCTTGTGAGTTCATCCTTACTTATTTTCACTCCTTTTTTTATTTTATTTTATTTTTTTTTTGAATCTCAAAACATATATATAAACTTAAGAACAAACTTTCACTCCCCCACACTCATTTTCTTGCATAATGTAACTCAAAAGGAATTCATTTTCCGTCATGCTTACTATGCTTCAAGAACAAGGGTACAGATGGTCCTAATCTAGGCTAGGTAAGGGGTGATGTGGTTAGCAAAGAAAATAGGCTAAACGAGGCTCAACGGGGTTAAGACTTACAATATATACGAAATATAGGAAGTAAGGCTATTTGGCTATGATGGCAACTACACAACTTCATCTTGATATATGTTATGCAATTCAATGTCATGCTTTGAATGAAACGGATATAAGTTCTAGCATTTAGTTCTATCATGATACAATTGCATTCTAAGTAGCAACCGAGCAAGGAATAATGAGATCATGCAACAACTTAAGAAAACAAAGAATCACAGAAAATAACTCTCCAAAGAAAGTAATGGCTCGAGTCTCACAGGGTTGTAGCGTTTGTTTGAGTTTCTTCCTTCAAGCATGTTACAAAAACGAATTTTTCTTTTATGATTGCATGTGAAGTCATACATTATAACCATAACCAAGCATATACCAAGAGTAAATCAAACATTCATCCCTGTAAGCATATACCAAGAGTAAATCAAACATTCATCCCTGTTTATAACTCTCTTTAACAGTCATGCAATTACAAACCAAATCCTTGTCATTTTGTTGGAAGGTACCCTAAGACACAAACACACAAAAACGACTGAAAACACTCTTTTTAGGCTTTTCAAAACATATTTTTCAAATTTTTATGTGATTTTCGGAGTTATAAAACAAAACACAAAAAAAAAAAAAAAACACTCTAAAACAACTTAAAAACACCTTAAAACAGTAAGGAACAACATTTGAAGTTATGGGTGATAAAATCTCACGAATTTGTATCAACGACATTGGTTACCCCCCCACACTTAAATCAAACATTGTCCTCAATGTTTTAAGCATAGATTCACATAAAACATAAGTAAACACATAAAAAGCATTTAAACATACTAAACATGGCAGAATGTAAATAACAAAGAGAAGAGTTTAGAGACGCAAATCTGGTTGTGGAATGTAAATTCCATCTTCTCCTTGTTGATTGCATTGAGGCTTGATGTTGTTGATTCCACAGGGGTTCCTCCCATCGTTGATTTTCCTTTGTGCTACTCTTGAACTGGGCAGCAGGATTCTTCTGGTCTCCCCCGAAGGTCTGAGCTTACTCCTTTGGTCTGTTTCTTTGTTCAATCTTTCCAATTCGTATTGAAAAGGGTTGGAGGATAACTCAGCCTATGTTTGTCTCCACATGCTTCAATGTATCATTTTCACTTGCCTTGCTTGCTCCCTTTGCAGAAGTGGTCCCTTCTCCGGAAGTGTGTCAACCGTTGAAGATGACTACTCGAGAGCAACGCTAGGTAAGCAATCAGGAATGCATTCCTGATTGCTTTCATTTACTTTGCCATGCGAGTAATAACAAGGGCAAAGGAAAAGATAGGGAAAGAGCATGATATGAGATACTTTTGCTTTAGACCTTGATGATATGAGATACCTTTGCTTTTGAAGAAACGGCGAATGAAGCAGCACATGTATTTGTTGTGGTTGTCTCCACATGCTTCGATCGACCGTTTCTTTTTGCCTCATCTGTACTCCCGGTATCTGGTATCTTCTTTGGGGGAGAAAAAATCGAGTATTTCAAAAGGCGTTGCTGGGAGAGCGCCCTCAGAGGTGCGGAAGAGTTGGACATTTTCTTCAGGTTTGCCTTGCCATAAAAGACGAAGGTTGACATATATAGAGATAATATCAAGTGGTGGTACTGTTCTTTTACCCTTGTCGACAAACGTTTTGATCCCGCAAATCCGGCTTTTTGAAATAGTGGCGCCTCTTCGATTTCTGAGCGACGCCCCTTCGATTTCTGAACGACACCCCTTTGCTTTCTGAACGACACGTAGTAGTGCGGATGCGGCTCCTTTTGACAAAGCTGCACGCGGTTTCTGAAAAGCAGAGAAAGCGTCGCCGAACTTTGACAAAGTTGAACGCGTCTTCTGAAAAGCTGAGAAAGTTTCGCCTAACTTACGTCGGAAATTCCGGCTTTTTGAATCGGTGGACGCGTCGCCTTGCCTTTTTATAGAGTTATCGATCATCGCCAACACACACACTCTGAAGAATTCCCATTCTTGAACATCGTCTCCGGCCCTTTGAAATTTAACTCCATCCACCCCTTCTCTTTGAACACTTTTGAAAAATGGCAAACCCATCGAACCTTAGCTTGGAATTGAGCCTTAGCAGTGATACGGGCGCGCCGCGTCAAGGTAACGTATGGCGCCCTTCTTTCTTATCTTCTAACGGTCCTCTTTCAGGTGAAGACTCTGTGATGCAGGACGCCACAACAGCTACAATAGTAGCTAGGAACCTCCTTACTCCAAAAGATAGTAGGCTGCTGTCAGGACGGTCCGATGAGTTGGCCGTTCAAGAATCCCTCGCACTTAGTGTTCAGTGTGCGAGTTCTGTGTCCAACATGGGCCAACGCCTGCTTGCCCGCTCCCGTCAGGTGGAATCATTGATGGCAGAGGTGGAAAGTCTCAAGCAGGAGATCAAACTGCTTAAGTACGAGAATAGAAGTTTGCACGTGCTTGCCAACAACTATTCGACGGGTATGAAGAGGAAGCTTGATGAGCTACAAGAATCCAATGGTCGGATGCAAAGTGACCGTCAAACTGACCGTCAAAGGCTTGCGGCTTACTTCCAGAGGCACATTTTTCCGGGCTCATCCAGCGTTTGGCCAAGTATTGAGGCCTCTTCTTTGATGCCTCCCGCTCCGATACCTTCCGCCCCGATGCCTTCCGCCTCGATGCCTTCTGCTCCGATGCCTTCCGCATCTATGCCTCCTGCTTCTAGAGTTTTGCCCAGTAGTGGGGCTTCAAGTAAACGCCCTTTGTGAAGCTCCATCATTCTGCCATGTTTTTTTTTTTTTTTTTTTTTTTTTTTTTTTTTTTTTTTTTTTTTTTTTTTATGTAAATAAAATCAAACGGCATGGAATTGGTCCTTGAATGGAAGGTGATACTTGAAGTGAACCGGCATTGGTTCAAATTCTAAAGTGGGTGCCTGGATCATTAACAACATATTAGTATAAAAGAAAATTGAAATTCGGGGAGGCGGCTTACCTGTGTGCTCCGACATAAACTCAAGAATAAACACCACTCGCTGGAAAGTTTCAGGGATATTGGACTTGGCCAGATTGCATGTGAGTATTGGTCCTTGTCTTGTGTCATAAAATTCAATTTCTTTGGGGTTGTTTGCCTCAAGTATATCCTTTTCTAGACATTCCCCAGTCACATCTTGCTCTTGATTCTTTGGAAAGGATTCGAAGATGCCTTTCTCACCCTCTTCTTCCTTGGATTGCATAATCTTGCAAGGAATAGGGACATTCAGTGGAACGGGGTTAGAAATAATTAACTTTGGAACAACCTTACCTGAATTGGATGGCGTAGGAGCGATAGGTGCCTGCGGCAAAGGTGTTTCCACCCTTGCCATAGGTTGCGTGTGTTCCTCTTCCTCAATTAGCAGCTCCTCATCCACTTCTTGCTCTTGAATTTGTTTCATGAACTCCATAATCTGCCCAATTTGCTCCTCCCATTTACCCAACTTCTTGTCTTGATTTTGTTCGTCCTTGGTTTGAGTTTGGACTTCCTGCGTCAAAGTAGTAAGTAATTGAAAAATCGTATCATTATCGCTTGAATTACTTACATTGCTTTGGGCAGGTTGTTGTGGCTGCATAGGCGTTGTATAGAACTCCTCATATGGTTGCCAATATTCTCCTTGTTGAGTCTCCTCGACTTGGTTTTGTGAGCCCTACACCAAACAAAGTAATTCATTAAGCTTTTGATTATAATCTATTGACGAACTTGAGTTTGGTTGGGCATATTGAATATGAGGTTGTGGTGGATGCATAGACGTTGAATAGAACTCCTCATAAGGCTGCCAATATCCTTCTTGTTGAATATGTTGAGGTTCCCACCATATAGAGTTTGAATGATCACTCCAATCGGAATTGTAAGTATTGGAAAACACGTCGTTCCTTGATTGATTATGATCAAATGTACCAACTCTTTGCGTTTGGTACTCTTCCATAAGCTGTGACAAAAGAGAAGCACTATCAAGTGCCATGTCTTGCGTCTAAAAGAAAACTAAAAATATATACACATAAACGAAAATAAAACAATCCAAGAGATTAGCAAAATTGCTAATCCCCGGCAACGGCGCCAAAATTTGATGCGAGATTTATACGCGCACAAATTAAACCCTCTTTTTGTCAAATTGTAGTATAGGTGCAAGTAGGGATCGTTCTGGACCGGGGATTAGGAGGGATTGTTAATCTCTTGGAAACTGACTTCAAAACGTAAAAACAATATAAAACACTAAACTAGACTCAAGGAATTCAAAAATACTTTAAAACATAAACTAAACAGATTCTAACAAGTTCAAAAGACTCAAAACTCTTAAAAACACAAACTAAATTGATTTCTAACTAATTTGACATTAAAGTAAAGGGGGATTTAGGTTTTGACAAAATTAAACTAAATGAACAAATTGCAATTAAAACAGAATGTAAATATGAATGTGAATAAAATATGGATGATGGAATAGCCAAGGGGTTCTTCTCCACACATGTTACACTTGCATACAAGATTGATTCTCAGTTGGTCTTTCGATAAATTATGAAACTCAACGCCCCGGGTTAATTAGGTCCGCTTAAATTAACCGTCAAGTTTTCCTTAAGTTAATGAATTGGATGGGTTAGCGCAACGCAATTCACCACATTCTCCAAAAGTCCTTTACGTGAACAGCACAATAAAGATACAATCAAAGATCATTAAGCATTATGAAAACTATAAGTGTTGACGAGGCATTCGTTACTATGATGAGCATGAAACTCGTGCCAAGAATTCATTTAACGCGATTGTTTATAAGCAACCTCCACTACTTGTGAATATAAGTTCATAACGATTAGGTGAAATTCACTTATATTCTAGCGTCATATTTATGCATGAAAATTAAGCGCGCATTCTTAATAAACATTCACAAATAAGTTATCAATCAAACGGTTAAACAAATTGAATCCACAACTTATGAAATTCCAACGAAAGTTAATCAATTCATATTGCAAATATAAACATAGTTTCGAATCACCCCCTAGCTAAAGGGGGTTTAGTTCCTCATAACTTTGAAATCAAAGAAACACCTAAACATTCCAACAACTCAAACTTGAATTGTATGAACGTTTAGGCACAATTCTCTTCCATTCCTCATACGTACAAAACAAAGAGAATTGAATTTAAACTTTGAAATCAAAGAAACACCTAAACATTCCAACAACTCACACTTGAATTGTATGAACGTTTAGGCCCTCTTATCTTCCTCGTTGTTGTAGCACAAGGTCTAAGGTGAGGTTTGGGGGATTATGGAAATGGATGAGGAGTGGTGTTTGGATTATAAGGGAATGGATGGGAAGCTCACGGCTAGGGAAGGGAGAATGTGTTTGTAATGTGTTGTGTATGAAATGAGATGTCCATGAATGAATGAATGCAAGGGTATTTATAGGAGTAGTGGAGGGAACATATGGCTATGTCATTTGTAGGTGAAGTAGGTGGATGTTGTAGGTGAAGTAGGTGGATGTTGTAGGTGAGTAGGTGGATGTTGTAGGTGAAGTAGGTGGATGTTGTAGGTGAAGTAGGTGGATGTTGTAGGTGAAGTAGGTGGATGTTGTAGGTGAGTAGGTGGATGTTGTACGTGAAGTAGGTGGATGTTGTAGGTGATTATGAGTGATAAGTGATAAGTGTATGATATGTTAAGTGATAAGTGAATGATTATGATAAGTGATAAATGAATGTATGATATGATAAGTGGTGAATGATATGTGGTGAATGATAAGTGGTAGTGTTTAAGTATTTAAAATAGGGAACAAAGCCCTTCCTTGCATGGCAAGGAAGGGAGACACAAGGAAACACACGACAATGTCCTAAGGTTGCTAGGAATGTTGTTTTTGTGTTCTAAAATGCGTAGGAGTTTTCAATGATGCTCAAACATGAGGTCTTTTTAGGATTTAACTTTCCTACTTCAAGTCTTCAATTTCGTCCAAACTTTGGCTCCATGGATAAGCTATCCAATCCATGCCCAAAAATGCTCCAAATAGCCTCAAAATGCACTTTCTTGCTCCCTAAGCCCTTAGAACCTGAAAACACACAAAAGAAGCATAAAGAACTAAAATAACTAAAGAAACATAACGTAAATGTACGAGAACAAGCCATTTAAGTCGCATGAATATGCTCCTATCAGTATCGATCACCTCCAACATGCACACTTTGAAGATCGCCCGTTTGTGAAAATCGTCTTCGGCCCTTTCTGATTTTACTCCATCCACCTTTCTCTTTTAATCCTTTGACAATGGCTAACCCATCTAACATTTGCTTAGATTTGAGTCTCAGCAGTGATCCGAGTGCGCCGCGTCAGGTAAATGTATGGTGCCCTTCTTTCTTATCTTCTAATGGCCCTTTGACAGGTGAAGATTCTGTGATGAAGGACACAACAACAGCTGCGATAGTAGCTAGGAACCTCCTCATTCCTAAGGATAGTAGGCTGCTTTCAGGACGGTCCGATGAGTTGGCCGTTCAAGAGTCCCTAGCTCTCAGCGTTCAGTGTGCGGGCTCTGTGTCCAACATGGGCCAACGCCTACTTGCTTGCTCCCGTCAAGTTGAATCGTTGATGGCAGAGGTGGAAAATCTCAAGCAAGAGATCAAACAGCTTAAGCACGAGAATAGAAGTTTGCACGTGCTTGCAAATAACTATTCGACGGGCATGAAGAGGAAGCTTGATGAGCTGCAAGAATCTGAAGGTCGGATTCAAAGTGACCGTCAAAGGCTTGCGGCTTATTTCCAGAGGCACATTTTTCCTGGGTCATCCAGCGTTCAACCAAGTATTGAGGCCTCGAATAATCTATCTTCGATGCCTCCCGCTCCTGGAGTTCTGCCAAGTAGTGGGGCTTCACGTGAACAACCTTTGTGAAAGCTCCATCTTTCTCTTTTTTTTTTTGTTTTTTTTTTTTTTTTTTTTTTTTGTACGCACTTGTAATTTCTCAGAGATCAATGGACATGCTTTATTTTATTCAGTGTATTGTGCTAAATACAGATAAAACATATATATCACCAAGATGTGTTATTTCCCTTTTTTATTTTTTTTATTTTTTATTTTTTTATAAGCACACTTTTGCAAGTGATGTCGTGCACCACCTTCTCCTTATTTTCTTCTTGACTTGCTAACAGTAGCTTGCCATTGTGAGTGGTTTCAGCTTTTGGCATTGTAAGAGCCGAATGCCCTCCAATCTGCTATTTTAAACAGTTGGCATTTTACAGTGCTTCCCAACATCATTATTATTTCCCAACATCATCATTACTTCCCAACATCATCATTACTGCCTTTTTATTTATTTTTTATTTTTTTATTTTCTTTTCTTTACTTTCGGTGGTGCTGAAGCTTTTATATATATATATTTTTTTTTTCAACATCATCATTGCTTCCTTTTTCCCTTTTTTTTTTTTTTTTTTTTTTTTTTTTTCTTTTGACTTGCTAATAGTAGCATGCATCATTTTTTTTTTTTCTGTATAATTGCTCTCGGTGGGCACCATCAATACTTTTCTTCTTTATTATTATTTTGTTTATTTATTTATTTTATTTTATTTTTTATTTATTTATTTATTTTTATATATATGGTGCTCTGCAAGGCTAGGTTTGTGGGTGAAAACCCAGGCCGAGTTCGAGAGAAGACGGAGGAGGAAGGGGTGTCCGTGTTGCTGAAGCTGATCGGTAGAAGGAGAGGGCTCGCAGAGGAGGACGAAGACGGACAGAGAGCTGGAGTCGAGCTTGGAGGTAGTGCAAAGCGTCGAGCTTCACGATCGGCTAGTCGTTTGACAGCGGTCGTTGAAGTTCTTCTCCAATTCAAATGCAGCAGCAGAGGCAAGAAGATGGATGAGGTCTTTGGGTGTGAGTTGGCAAACTTTGGTTTTGTTGATCACATTCAAAGGCAGCAGCCATGGCGGAGGTCGATGATCGAAGGGAGAAGGCCGCGCTGCTCAACCTTAGAGAGAGACAAACTGCCCATACAGCAGCATGAAGATCTTACTGGGGTAGATGGGCGGAATGGAGAGCATGGACGAAGAGCTCAACGAAGACGCTGCAGACGACGTCGCTAGAGAGCTATTGAACTGCTGTTGCTGTTTGCTACAAGGGACACCGCTCGCTGCGGAGGGAGTGCGCGGGAGCTTGTACCTGTGCAGCTTCCATGGTGTACATAATCTGAAGCAAGTTGCTGTCTTGTTGGTCAGACACGAAGATTTTAACAGAGAAGTGAAGAGGCCGCCTGTGAAGTTGTTCGAAAACAGCATCGGCTTAAAGAGCCAGCCAAAACTCTCGAAGTCAACTTCAACTTGCATTTGATGATGATTGTGGACTTCCATGCAACTGTTGCCGCTGTGCTGGTGGTGGTGTTGGACTTGCAGCGGCGGCCATGCTGATTGGGGCAAATTAACACCATGCCCGTATCTCTCGTAACCTGCAGTGTTTCTTCCTTTGGTTTGGATCTGTGGTGCTGCTGCTGAGGTTGCTGCTGTGGCTGAGCTGACCAAGGAAGATGATTTACTTGGTTCTCCTGCCTCACATGGTGAAACTGAGGGAAGCTCCGGTTGGAGCAGAGACCAGGAGCAGAGTGTTGGGGAGGACTGGGGATCCGAGGCTGCCCCATAAGTCCGCGGCGGCCGTGGTTGCCGCTGAACTCAGTTGCTCCACCAGTTCTCGACCAACGCGTTGCGCCTTCAAGTTATGAACAATTGTTGCCATTGCATCAACCGGTTGTCCATTCAAAATGATATCAAGTTTGACCATATCAGATTGTTGGTACTCTGCATCCTCGTAGTCAAATGATGCATATCCTGATGTAATACTCTTCAATTCATTGTAAAAGTCGACAACAATTTCCCTTAGAGGCAAGCGATATTTCATAAAGACTCGTAGACTGTCTATGAACGAATACTCCAACTGCTCACCTCTCCGCTCAGAGCAAAGGGTGATGACAGGCCCCACATACTAGGAATAATGATGGTAGCTAGAACTGTAGGTTCCCAACAAGCTGTTACTCGTTGCTTGGGGTTCGAGGGCAATGTGGCAGGATTCTGAACTTCTAGTTTGCTTCCATCAGAATACTCAAAAATATAAGGAACAGTTGGAATGGTAGCAATAACATGAGCTCCATGCTCCTGTTCAAGACGCTGGTGAAAAACATCCATGTGGAGTAATCCTAAGAAATCACACCTAAAACCCATACCTAGCACTGTGCTACTCTCCTTGACAACAGCCACACTGGCATCATTGCAGGTCAGTCTCTCAATTGCATGGTTGAGTGCTTCAAAATCAGATCCATCAGCAGGGTAAACACCGGATAATACCATATGTTTTGCAGCCTTGAACCCTGGAAGGGGCTCAACAATGGTTCGATTATGATATAGTGTGTCTCCAATTCGTGCCTCTTTGGTCAAGCGCATGCCAGTAACAACATACCCCACTTGTCCAGTATGAAGAACTCCTGTAGGAGTTAGCTCAGGATGCATGAACCCGACATCCAAAATTTCATAACCTTGGCCAGTTGCGACAGATAAAATTTTGTCCCCCTTGCGCAGCATGCCATCAACAACTGCAACATGGCATATAACTCCTTTATATTCATCGTAGTATGAATCCAGTAAAAGCATACGTAAAGGTGAACCACCCTTCCCAGGAGGCGGTGGAATGCGTTCTATGACTGTAGGAAGGACTTGCTCAAGACCCTGGCCTGTTTTGGCTGATGTTAAAAGAGCATCACTGGCGTCAAGATCAAACATTGATTTTAGTTGAGCTTTAACACGATCAGGATCAGTAGTTGGCTGGTCAATCTTGTTAATAACAGGTATTATTTCCAGGTTAGATTCATAGGCAAGATAGAAGTTTGCAACAATTTGTGCTTGAACACCCTGTGCAGCATCAACAACCAAAAGGGCACCCTGGCAAGCAGCTAGAGATCTTGATACTTCATAGCTAAAATCCACATGACCAGGCGTGTCAATCAGATTCAACAAAAAGCACTGTTCTTTTTGGTTTCCATTGTTGTCGTTCGCACTTTTAAGACTCTGCTTGTAGTTGTAGAACATGGTAGCTGTCTGTGCTTTAACAGTAATTCCCCTTTCTCTCTCCACCTGCAATTTGTTGAGGTACTGGGGCTGGCCATGGCCTCTCTTGATAGTCCCGGTGAGCTCCAAAAGCCTGTCGGCGAGGGTAGACTTGCCGTGATCTACATGCGCGATTATCGAGAAGTTCCGAATCCTCTCCGTCGGATACTGGCTTAAATCCACGCCATCCTCTTTGCTGTTTTGGCGAGAGTGGGAGCAAAACCCATGGCTCAGACCGAAACGGAAGTAATCGAAGTCGTTTCGAAGTGGGTTGCTTCTGTAAATTCTGGAGAGCGAGCAGTTCTGCAGAAAAGACGAGTACTTGGAGGGTTTTAGGGTTTTGGAAGCTCTTCTGAGAAAACCCATTTGGGGGTTTAAGGAGCAGAGAGACGACGGGCTTTAAGAGCTGGGCTCGCTGGATTTGGAAAGAGGAATAAAAAGTTTTGGAGCCGGCCCCCCTTTTTTTTTTTTTTTTAAATACAAAGTAATATTTTTTTTCCTTGTAATAAAACTGACTTTTATTTGTAAGTCTTTAATGAAACCCTTATTTTTTATTTTGATGTGACTGTACTTGAAGTTTTGAAGTTTCAAGTTGCCTACGTACCCTTGGTTGAGGAGGGATCAAGTCATGACGTAGTTCAAATGAGTGATGGTTTTGATGATGATTTTGGTGATGATTTTGCCGTACACAGTTTATGCTCTTGCGGGCCAGGAGCGTTTGATTGTCACCTTTTACGCTCGTGCGGACAATGAGCTTTTGGTGCTATTTGCAATTTCAGCTCATGCAAGCAAGGAGCGTCTTGGTGCCGTTTGCATTTTCAGCTCATGTAGGCAATGAGCGTTTATTGTCGCCTTTTATGCTCGTGCGGACAAGGAGCTTTGGTTGTCGCCTTTTAGGCTCGTGCGAACGAGGAGCTTTTGGTGTCACCTTTTAGGCTCGTGCGAACGAGGAGCTTTTTGAATTTGTCAAACGATCTTAGAGAGGCATTCCTTGCAATCTTCATAGCAAGGAGTCTTGACTGAGTGATTGAAGAAGTCTTTGGGGAAGAAATCGCGCATCGTGATGGCAACGGACGATCTTTGTGTCATAACTTCATCATCCTCAACACTTTCATGTAGCTTTGAAGGTTGACGGTAGCTGCTTTGCCCCCTTTCCGATTGGTGAACTTGTGGATGAGACCTATGTTTCTTGTGCATTTTCTTTGGAGTGACATAAGTCCATCCTTCAACTTCACTTGACTTGACTGACATGGTTTTGGAGCATGCCCCCAGCGGTTGAGGTGAAGATTTTGAGTTCAAAGAGCCAGAAGTGACGGTGGTATAGTTTGACTTCACCACATCATTAAGATCTAGCTCGATGACCACATCATGGAGAGTAGGGACTCTGAGTATTTCCTCGGGCTTTCGTCTTCTTTACCTTCTTGAACCGTGATGTAGAAAACATCTTGGATCTCCTCTTCAGTGCCGTTCTCTTGGGTTTGTTGGCATGAAGATTTGCCAGTGTGGACGATGATGCGCTTCCTTACCTTCAGTGGTCCTTTTGTGTCGACCTCTAGGATTGCTTGGCGCTTCATCCTTGAAGGAATCAAGCTTCGAGCGTCGTCTTTTTCTCCTAACCCATCGAGCTTTTCTTCCTTTGGTGTTGTCTTCCTCTTTCCAAAAGGCTTACCATTATCTTCAAATCTTTCTGAAGCTGATCGTCGCAGAGGAGAGATAGCTGTGTTGCTTTGTTTCTTAGGCTTTAACAACCTTTCAAAAACAGAGCTTTGGGATGTCGGCGCGTTAAGCCTCTTGAAGACAGAGGTTCGGTCTTGACCACCAATGCGATTAAGCACTGAAGTTCTGGAGCTTGAATGGCTCATCCTATCGAAGACCGACGTCCGAGGGGAGGGTTTAGGCTCTTCTTGGTCTTGTTCAATGCTCACGCTGATGTGTTGAGCGCTAGCTTTCTTCACTTTGCTTGAAATCTTCGCGGGTGCATTTGGTGTGAAGCCAAGTCCAGCTTTGTTGTTGTCAACTCCATAATCATGCTCCTTCAACTTCCTTTGAGTCTTGGTGAGGTCGCGATCTTTGTCGTTGACGGTGTTTGAAACCTTCTTTCCAAGATTTGAAGAGGAAGCAAAGTCATGCCTAGCCTTTGACATGAGTTCGTAGGCATTTGGGTTGAAGCCTTCTTCGGTCCTCTTAGTTGGAAGAGAGCTTGGTTTCACTATGACACCATGTTGCGCCTCCAGACGGTTGATGAGTCCGGCGGTTTGCAAGTTTTTCTCCTCTGCAGTCTTTATCAGCCTTGCAATTGTTTCCTTCATCTGAACCAGCTGTTTTTCAATGGAGGTAGTGCCGATAGTCATGACTTGTTCTTTGTTTGAAGCCATGGACTGTGCTTGAATATCTTGAACGGAGACAGAGATGAGAGGTAGAGATTGTCCCACCGGGCGTGCCAAGTTTGTAAACACGAAAAATTCCTGAAACAAGAAACAAGAATACGTGTACAAAATAATATTTTGTGTTTAATGATTTTGGGGTTACAATCTCTTTGTAATTTGATCCTCTGATTCTATCTTCGTAGGGTGTAGGTTTGTGGATGAGCTGTTGATCCAAAAGGCCGTCGGGGCTTGATCTAAGGATGAACAGTTGATGAATGGATCTTCAAGGGGCGTTGGGCTTGATCTTGAAGAATGGGTGTATGAGTTTGTTGAGGTTGTTGATCCAAAGGGCCGTTGGGGCTTGATCTTAGGATGAACGGATGATGAACGATGAACACTTTCTTCAAGGGGCCGTCGGGGCTTGATCTTGAGTCGGTGGAAGTTCTTCAAGGGCCGCTGGGGCTTGACCTTGAAGGAACGGATGATGAACGATGAACACTTTCTTCAAGGGCCGTCGGGGCTTGATCTTGAATAATGGTTGTGTGGATTTCTTCAAGGGCTTTTGGGCTTGATCTTGAAGGTTGATGGATGAACGGATCTTCAAGGCTCTTGGGCTTAATCTTGAAGAATGATTGGATGTGTGAATTTGTTGAGGTTGTTGATCCAAAGGGCCGTTGGGGCTTGATCTTAGGATGAACGGATGATGAATGATGAACACTTTCTTCAAGGGGCCGTCGGGGCTTGATCTTGAGTCGGTGGAAGTTCTTCAAGGGCCGTTGGGGCTTGACCTTGAAGGAAGATTTGACAAAGAACGAAGAGTGTTTTCTTGATCCTTCGGGATTTGCTTGAGAGCTTTAGAGTTTCAAAGCTTCAAGGTTTTGGTGTGATGTAAATTCCTTTCTTTCTTTTTTCTTCCAAAATGAATGCCTTGGCTTCCTATTTATAAAATTCCAAAACTTGATTTTTGGATTTAAATAATCAGATGAAATAAATCATTTCTGCCAGGTATTGACACGTGTCCTATTTGATGACTTTTCCAATTTATTTCGATTTTTCGTTGAGTCACACACTACATGTAAAATTTATGTGACATGTGAGCGTTGAAATTTTAATTATTGGTCAACATTCATTTCACCGAAATTTTGATGTCTACAACCTTACCTGTCAGAGGAAGGACTAACATGCGTTCAGCTGCATGTTTTATGTTCCATTGCATAGCAGGAAATACCAGGTATATGGAATCAGAATAAGCTGCCTCCCATGCTACACGACTATAATAGTTTGAAGCCAACTTATAGAAGTTGTAGTTTGCAAATAAGCAAGCTGTAATGGCGTGTTTGCAGGGCAATTGTTCAAGATTAAATTTTTGGCAAGTGTAAGTCTTGTAATTTATATCGACCATAACTTCACCGTCCGCGTGGTAAACATGAAACTCGGTGTCGCTTACTTTATGGACATGCATGTGCCTTGCATACAACGTGGTAGTGATCATACGCATTATATCCTACCTTTGACAAAACCATATTTGCAACACAGCCCTAAGGAAATCGATCAAGTAAAGTATGGGCAACCCCTTCGCAAAGTTAAATCAGATTAATCTCTCGGCAATGTTAATGGTCATTACGTTGTACCTCTTCCCATTCATTCGAGCCCGAGACCATTTTTCCACACTCACATCATTTAGGTACTATGCTACCAAGTCTCTCACCTTGATGAAATGTGTGTCAAACTCAGCATAGAAATAGGATTTAGTTGCCTTGTGATAGTGGTAGAAAAAGTTATCCTTTTTAGGCAAAACTTGGCCTTAATATTCCCTTTCAAGTGATACATGCATAAACCATGTTAAGCTTTTTTGAAAACCTTATTGACCACAATTATGATGCTTGCGTTGCAATCCAAAATTATAACCAAATTCGGTACATCCCCAAACATTCCGTGAAGTTGCTTGAAAAACTGCTCCTAGCAATCATCGTTCTCTGTGTCGCCTATGCTGAAAGCCAAAGGGTAGATGTTGCAGTTACAGTCGAATATTATCGTGACTAAGAAGACACCTTTGTACTTAGACTTCAAGGGAGATGCATCAACTACAATAATTGGCCGCATCTATGACAAGAAACCCCTGACTAATGCACCAATTACGAAGAAAAAGTACCAAAAACAATGGTCTTTGTCAGTTAGAATGGTTGGCTTGTTGCCCAAATTTAGCCTCTCAAATTCGACACAATAGGTGGGAGGATTGGCATATGAGTCCCCAGGTGAACCGTATCTTATGCCAATGTTAGTCATCTAGCCTGAGATGTTGACTTATAGCTAATTGTGACCTTGAGAGTGGTTTTAACATCGTGCACAACATCTGTGGCATTGTACACCATATTGGGATCATTGAACTTTTCCTTTATCATGTGACCAATAAGTCGTGTATTGACTTGCGGGTGACGATCCTTCAACAAAGCTAAATCATATAGGTAGAAGACTTCATCTTTGGCAATCCTAAACTCCCCAATACCTTTCCGGTATGCAAAAATCCACCATGGACACCGGGCATCCTTACACTTGACAATGAAACGCCCCTTCAAAGATGTATCGACCTTGTACTGAAAATTCCCTTTATTTGATTTCAATCAAAGCCTTCTTGACAGATCTTGCTTGTCAACAAAAAGGTCACCCATTTTCAAATATGGTTGTCAATCTACGTTTCCCTCTACACCATAGCTTAGGCTTTTCATGTAAGCATAAGAATTGACAGTAGATTCATTCATGCCTTCCACAACCGTTTCTCTTTCCCTTTCGATTTTCGAAATGTGCACCTCTATTTGGTTGTACCTTATTAGTGTGTACATCACATTTTGAGTTGTAAAATTGGTCTAGGTAGTTGAATCAAATCTATACTACCATGATTCAAAGTCCACCATGGTAATCAAATCTATAAAATCCGTAGTACCCAAAACTCTTTGTTTGCTAGCTAAAGTACTCGTTACTTTAAACGTTGCATCCGACCATAGTGGGACCTTAGTGGGAGGTGGGTTCATACTGCCTGAGATGTGGAGCATGGATAATAAACAATAAGGACTACATGTATTTGTTATAGGAGCCACGTTCCATGTCCTAAAGTACCTTAAAGTGAAGAGTATGAAATATGTAAGTATGCACTATATACATTGTACGTACGACGTACATGACATAAACACTATATCACTATGCACACGTCATGCAAAGGAAATGCACATGTCATGTACATACAGTGCACATGTCAAGCACATTAAATATATACTATATGCACATGACAAGAACATAAAATATACACTATATGCACATATTATGCATAAAGTTGGAAATTGGGCAGCGAGTTGCTTTTAATATTTATATGACACCATTTATGCCATGTTATTCATATAGTGGATACAATTACAACATTATCCGGAAGGATCACATATATCCAAAAGATTGTAATTTGCACATTAAACAACTCACAATGTCAAATTCGTTAACCAAAATAATCATATCATATGTAACAATAGTAGTGTGTACTTCACAATTCACAAAGACTAAGTGTATACGTGTAAACCAAAACATTGACACAAGGCTATTGTAACAGCCCCAATACGTTTGCCGACCACATAACAGAAGATGATGATGAATGGTTAAATATTGACAAACCCAACTGAGCAAACAACAGTCACTTTGATAACTTTGTTGAAATCCACTCTCGAAAATGTAATACCATTAGTCCCAACAAGAAAAACCTCAAATATTTGACTTTGAATACTTAACAAGCCAATCATGACTATTAATGTTTGTAGAGTTCTTGGAGGATATCATGAACCAACAAACTTCCCTATCGGTGATGGATTTCAGATCCCTGGACAGCAAAATACGTTGATCAACACACGATTCGTATGTAAAACTAACATAATTCATATGTAAAACAAACACATTCATATGTAACAAATAACACAAACATCAATTTGTTCAAAGTAAACCACCACAATGGGCAACCGTATTCCTTACAAAGTATGAAAAGGTTCACTTACATTTCTTATGAAAAACCCTCTTTAGACGGAGCTTCCTTTTTGTCAATCTCATTATGTAGTACCAGCACTGGAATACCATTTAGCGATGCCTTTCTTAAGAGGTCATCAAGTTCTTTTCTTCAAACTTGCAAGTTATCACAATTAGCAACAAATGCAACACAATTGCAACTTGAAAAAAAAAGGGACAAAGTCAACATAACATATAGTTGGTTTTGGAAGATACAACATCTTATGGAAGATTGGCATTCGTATCATTGCATATATAAACAAAAGATTAACAATTCTAGTGCGTCACCAACAATAACTACAATGTTTACTGTCATAGTTGGGGAAAAAAAAAAACATTCAAATCATATGCCTACAAACTATACAAATAAGCAGAAACATACACAATAGTGGAAACTGCACGACAATATCTTTCCCACATGTTTTGAAACTTGGGTCAACCACCAAGATCCCATAACTTTATTGTTGACATTCCCTTTTCTTACTTTCTTCATCCAACATGTACACAAAAGAGATTGCCTTAAGTAAGATAATTGTGCGAATGCAAATGCTTTAAGTAAGATAACTGTGCATTCCGTGTGCATATAATGTGCATTTCGTGTACAATTTCTTACATATTGTACCAAGACTTCTAATTCACAAACTTTTTCAAACAAACACCGATTCGAGATCGAATTCACAAACATTTGCAAGTTCAGAACAAAATTTACAAATATTGTGCATCAATTAAAATGCAAAACTCTAAGATTGAAACCCAAAAATTGAAACCCATAAATCTAAAATAACAAAACCCACAAACAAATAAAGATTTCCATAACACATTTCGAGCCCTCTCTTCCCCATCCCTCTTTTGTTCGACTTCCCATCTTTGCAAATCCAAAAAACCTAATTGAACAAACAAGTAATTAGTTGCAGAAATGGAAACAATGACCAAGTTAGAAAGAGAAATATATGAGAGAAAGACAGACGAACCTGATGGTAGTGGAAATATGGCTGCCCAACTTCATTGGCCGGAAAGAATGAAATTTTCCGGCCAACATGCAAAATTTGGTACAAAAATCATATCTTTAAGGATGGAACATTGATGCAAACAAGAAACATCACTTTGAAGCTTCACTCTCAACTTCCCTCTATTCGAAATCGGAGCTCAGAGATTTGAGCTCAACCTAGAAACCCAGAGCTCATAGAGCTTTCGACATCCCTCTCCAGCCAATAAGAACATTGATGAAATGAGCTAAGGATTTTTAGTATTTATATGTGGGCATTTTAGTAATTCGGTTTTGTGCATGGTGGGCATGTTACGTGCATGGCCGGTTTGTCCCATTTTTGTCCCAAGATTAAGAAATTGTCCCATTTTGGGATATTTCCCTATATATATTTTTTTTGTTACAGTAGTGGATGAGATCGAAAGTTATAAAAACGCTAGCCGTACATATTTTCCCTAAGGACTAGCTCCACAGGCTTCCCTTTGATTTGGCCTTCACGGCTGCAAATCAACCATACATGCTCTTTGTACGGTCAGTCATGTTTTATTTTGGATTCTCTAGCTAGACGCCAAATATGTATATAATCTCTGGCATGTAATATAATAAAAAGACAGATCCAGAGAAGAAAAAACAGGGTCATAACTCGATCGATCGGTAAACTCACATCACAGCTCTCTCTCTCTCTAGGGATTAATTTGTACGTACCGTACGTTCTTTCTGAAAAATGGCGCCTCGAGGAACCCTAGAAGTTCAACTTGTTGGTGCTAAGGAACTGAAAAATATGGACGTCGGTAATTAAGTTCTCTCTCTCGTTTTGCATATGGCTCTTCAGTTTGTCTTCCGGCTTCGAATTTGTTTCTAACACCTAATATTATTGGATGTAGCGATGATGGATCCTTATTGTGTAATCACCTACAAAGATCAGCAGAAGAAGAGCGGCGTGGCACGCGGTCAGTTTTCTAGTCTACCTCAACTTTTTATGCAATGCTATTAGGATACATTAAACTAATATTTATCGCTACCATGTTAGTACTACGGTCTAGTAGTATTCTTTTTCACTTGTAAGTGAGAGATTTTAGATTCCATTTTCGCCAAAGACGAATTTGAACCACGTTAGTGCTAGCTCTTTATGAGGCATATCCCACTCCCTCACCCTCCTTAGTGTAGATAATATCCTCCATTCCAATAAAAATATAAAAATATCGCTAACATATTCACTAGTACAGTGGATTTCACATACATTAATAAGACCCACTTCTTTTATATTATTATATAGGTAATGTTAGGGTGACTAAAATTTTAAACGAAATTTGCAAATCAAATGATGTGTCATTAATAGGAAATAAGCACGTTAATCAACACTTAAGTAATAATCTAATCATCAACAACCACATTATTTGGTTTGCAAATTTGGTTTACAAAATTTGGTCTCCCTAGCATTCCTTCTTCTTCTTCTTCTTCTTCTTCTTCTTCTTCTTCTTCTTCTTCTTCTATACTATACTCTTACATGCATTATTAATAATGAGTAATGCGCTATTCCGAAGCACAAAACTAACACAATTACTAATACATTTTCTAGTAGAGTTGCGAATTCGACCATAGTGAGTGACAAATTAATTTTACAGGAAGCTGAGCAAAATGATATTGGAAACAGAAAAAGAATAATATGTTACGTTGAATCATTAATGGCATATATCAGCAAAAGTAATAAGAAAAAGAAAAAATGATGGTGCAGGTCAGGGGTCTATGCCAGACTGGAACGAAACTCTGCTATTCACCATTGCTGGTGCTGAAGATGATCTCGGGATAAAAATATATGACCAGGACAGTGGTTCCCTTGATGATTACGTAGGAGAATTAAAGTAAGTACTTTGCAATCTCCATGCATGCAGTATTCTGCAAACTTTGCATAATGTAACCGTTAAATTACGCTTTGCAGCTTGAATGTTAGGTTTACGGCAGTCTTGGAGAGCTAAAAAGTAATTCGGATCATTAAAATACAATGTGTGAAGTCCAGTAAAATATCTTACGAATAAGCTTGTCGATAGAGAGATAGATAAAGAAGCAAAACTTATTCTAAAACTTAATGTCGATACAGAATTCCGCTAGATGCAATAGTAACCGACACTGGTTGCGAGGGGAGAATGCCACCAACGCCATACGAGGTAATGAGGCATGACAAAGTCAAAGGAGAGATTACCATTGGCCTCTATTTCAATCCTGAGGTATTAATTCTTTCTCTTCCACTTAACAATACGTGTGTATGCATGAATATATATATATATGTATGTATGTATGTATGTATGTATGTACTATATGCTAAAAGCTGAACTAATATAACACTGATTTTTCCTCCATTTGCTTCAGATATCTGTATTTTGTTAACGACAATAATATATATTTTAAGAAAATACTATTAATTGCATATATATATATATATATATATATATATATATATAATATTTTCGTTTTTTCTTAGCCTGGCCATGAAAGCCGTGGTGATTGCTGTGATGACGAGGAAGAAGAAGAAGATTGACATGGTGGATGCCTGAAGGATGTGCTTTTTCTCGACGCCACTACTTTATATGTTATATGGAAATGTTGCTTTTTTTATCTTTTTTATTTGCTGTGAAGAATAATACGCACGTTAATATCTGGTTTTGGAGATTTCAGTGTTAGCAATGGAACGCATTGTAATAATAAAATTATACTTGTTTTTGACGTTTAGTTTCTGTAATGTTGACTCATACGGTTTAATGATATTATTTAGCTATTTATACGCAAATAATCTTAGATTCAAGTCTCATGAATTAAAAAAAAAAATATATATATATATATATATATATCTTATAAATGACTAGTTTAATACTGAATATTGCAGGCCTATTATAAGACTTAACTCAACCACAAACTACCAGTGGGTTGGTCCAAAGCCTCCCATCAATCTTATAGCCCAAACTGTCCAAAATCCAAACTAATTTGATTTTATTAGTGGGTCATAAAATGTAGATTGTGCATTTGGTAAGAAGTAAGCACATAATTCCTATACTAAAACCCCAAAACAGTGATATTGTTCATGGACAGTGCGCGGACGAAAATGCCCCCCGTTTTGGCGCTGCTGTCCTGTTTGGTTGAGTCTTTGTACAGCGAAATTACACCAGTGCCCTTTGTTTGGTTACATTTGACGGAATTGGACTTTGTTTCAGTTTTATTATAGGTTGTATTTGCCTTTACTATGGTTGAAGCATAGTTTTGTCAAGCCCACGTTGGTCATCGCGTGGTACTTTGTTTGGGTTTTATTTTCTCCCGTTTTGTTTCCATCTTTGCTTCGTGGTCGCTCTCACCCATTTTGTTTCCTCTCATTTCTATCTTCATGGTCGCTCTCACCTCTCGGAGCTTAAATCCTTTTTGCCTCAAAATTTTCTGCTTCAGGTAGTCGCAAATTTTCGTCCTGTTGCTTTCAGTCAATGCTTTGTGCGGTTCTGCAGCCTGCGGTTGTTCGGAAAATACGAAATCGGTATAAGGTCTTTTTGATTTTTAGTTTGGTTGGAAGAAAGAGTTCTCTTTTGTTGTGTCTGAAGATATCAAAAACAAAATCTTTTTCTTTTCCTTAATTTTTTAACCCGGATCATGTTATGGGTTCTGATGAAAGATTAAACTGAGTTTGAGAGTTTTAGTTTATTGAAAGAGGGAAGGAGTTATTTTGAAAAATGGAGGTTGAAGGAAGAGAGTACGGATGGAGAGGAACCTCAGTCTGTACCCTGTTTTTTTTGCCCGTTTGTTTCCTCTTTGTCCAGTTTTCCATTTGTTCCCTTTTTGCCATTTATGATTTTTGCTTTGAGTTTATTGTTTGTTTGATCTCTTATATGAATATGTTTTGTTCTTTGTCTGTAATCGTCGTTATTAAAATGATGTGTGTTACTGTATGGCGCGGATCCGATGTATTGAAAATACTTAGTTGTCTTTTTTGGATTTCCTTGCTTATATATAGTCTTGGTTTAGGTATTGTTGGTTAATTCCTTTATCCATATAATAAACTGTGTGTGAACAGGCTGTGTAAGGTTTTTCTGATTTTTAGGTTGGTTGGAAGAAAGAGTTTTCTTTTGTTGTGTCTAAAGATATCAAAAACGAAATCTTTTTATTTTTTTTTTCCATAATTTTTTAACCCAGATCATGTTATGGGTTCTAATGGAAGATTAAATTGGGTTTGGGAGTTTTAGTTTATTGAAAGAGGCAGGGAGTTATTTTCGAAAAATGGAGGTCGAAGGAAGAGAGTACGGATGGAGAGGAAACTCAGTCTTTACGCTTTTTTTATTGCCCGTTTGTTTCCTCTTTGTCCAGTATTCCATTTGTTCCCTTTTTGCCATTTATCATTTGTTCTTCAAGTTTTTTTGTTTGTTTGATCTCTTATAGGAATATGTTTTATTCTTTGTTTGTAATCGTCATTAAAGTGATGTGTGTTTGTGTATGCCGCAGATCCAATGTATTGAAAATGCCTGCACTGATGAGGGGATGTGCCTGATTGGGTGATGGATTTAAAAATTTTAACCTGATGTTAGTTTTTTTTTTTTCATTGTGTATCCATAACTTCATGGTATTAAATTGTTTTGGAAACTGAAATGAAGCCGCAAATATTGTGACAACCCGTCCTTAATTTTCCATATAACTTCTTCTCGAGTGTGTAAATTGACATTTATACCCTTGTTGGCAAAGTGACATGGACGTACTTATTCGACTTTTAATTATTTTTCTCATATCGTAATTAAATAGTATTCATTGTTACGAACGCATGAGCGCGAGTTAGGCTCGAATCAGACTTGTAACGAAAAAATTACCTTTCGTTAAAGTACGTGAACAATGGGCAGAATTGTACACGTGCGTGGTAATTTTTCAGTACTAGAAAACTACTGTTTTTGATAGGGTACGTTAGATTTCGTTGGATTTCAAAGTGTGCAAATCTTATACTTTTTCTCTTGTTTTAAAAAAACATGTCCGTGCCCTATCTCCCTCCCCAATAAATTCATTTCCTACTTTCTTTCAGCATCAAACACCCTTTCTTTTTGACCAATCAGAAATCCCTCTCCTCTTCTCAACCAATCAGAACTCACCTTCTCTCTCTCTCTCTCTCTCTCTCTCTCTCTCTCTCTCTCTCTCTCTCTCTCTCTCTCATCTTCTCCTTCTCTTTCTCCTCACCCGTCACTCTCTCTTCACTGCAACTACAAGGACCTTCATCAAACACTCACAAATCAAGCTTAAAACTACCACCATTGTGATCCTCTCAACCTCACGAACTTATCCGCACAACCGATCATGAAATGATCGAGATTTGAACCTCTAACTCGGAGCGACCCGAAGATCCGACTATGGTGGAGTTTTCCCCAGTGAGATTCCGTTCATTTCACATGGTTTTGGGAGTTTTGGAAGCTTCTAGGTGACTCCCCGAGGTCACTAGCCTAGTTTTGAAGTGGAGCCGACAAGGAGACCCTCGGGTTTAAGACAATGAAAGTGAAGGTGAGAGTTCTAGTGGATTTTAATCCATTTCCATCCACCTCTTGAACTTTTAAGAGGTAAAATCTTATTCTCCTTTCCGGGCTTCAAATCCATATAAAGTTCGTTAAAAACGGTTGAAAACTAAAGAAGTTATGGTGTTTTGAAATTTCTCCAAAAACCAGCAAGCTTTTCCCAGTTTCCAATGAACTAGACAGCGGCGCTAACGCTAGCGGACGGTGAAGGATGATTGGAGAAGAAGGAGAATATTTCATCAAAGTTGATGAATATTCTGACGTCGTTATGTAACGCAGTTAGATTATGTTACTAGTTAACGAAATATTCCTTGGGATCTATCAGTTTTGCAAAGTGTGTGGCCTGCACGTGGGCGCTCGTGTGGTCGCGGGCTAGGGGGCGCATAAGGCCGTGTCCGGCCTCCGGCCGGCGAGTGATTGACATGTGCAGGTCTGTGATGTCGAGTATAACGTTTTGGCATATTTAAACCCTCCGCTTGAGCAAAATATGGGGGTTTTTCCTAGCTTTTCCGTATATGTCTTTATTAATTAATTATTATTAGTTGTTTCGCATATAAGGGAGACTTACCTTGAGGACGCATGAGGATAAGCTAGGCTAGGGTGCTACGATCCATCGACGTGTCAATGAGTGGGCATTTGTTTTCGTCTGTGTGTGTGTAAACTTGATAATTTCCATAAATGCTTTTGAATTGATTTATGCATATCATGCCGTGATTAAATAACGTTATAAGAAATGTTGTATTGTTGTGAAATGCTAAAATAATCATACGGGATGCGCAGGTAAATTTATTATGTTGATTAGAATTATTGACTCATTATGGCATGCTTATATTTATGTAGTTTGCTCATCATTGCTGCACCCCGGTGTTAGTGCTCACTTATGGCAAGGGCCAGTCTTTCACGTGTATGTTCACCTCTGCACCGCACGCTCATCTTGGATCCAAGTAAGTGCCAGTCCTATCGTATAGGGTGCATTAGACAACTCCGACTCGTAGGTGATCGCGAATAACGCCAATCTTTATGTGATTGTAGCACTACAGCGTATATTATGATTACATCCAATCTTGTCATACAGGTTGCATTAGGCAACTCCGATTCGTGTGCTAGCATAAAGTGATGAGCATTAGTTCAGTCATACAGGTCGCATTAGGCGACTTCAACTTGTGTGCTAGTGTAGATTGATTGAACACCTGATTTTACTTATCTTACTATTGAGATATTGTGATATGGCATACTTCTAGATTTACTATTGATTTGCATTTGATTTCATACCAATACATAATATGATTTTCTAGAAACTATACATGTTTTACGGTGAGGGGTTAGTATGTTTAGAAAATAAATGGATTTTTTATAAACCTTTGTTTTTGTCAACTCACCCTTCTATTTTTGCCCCTCCAGGTTCTAAATAGTTGATTTACTCTATGGCGTATGAGGATTTGCCGACAATTTTGACATACCCCTAATAAATGTAGGAACTGTTTTCGGTTGTGTATTAAATATTTATTTAGTTTCGACTGCACACTCATTTTTCATTTCTACTCTGAACATTTGTATTCCATGGGTTCTACCTACTACTGCACACTCACTTTATTAGTTTAAATAAATTCTAGTTTTGGTTTTAATTTATTTACACTTTTACATCACTTACACTTTTGGTTACGTCACCTTCGAGGTGTGTCAGTTTGGTATCAGAGCCTAGGTTTTGACGGTCCCGCATTCCTTGTATGTGTTATAGGTACTAATAATTTTTGATCTCTTATGTCAGAATCACGCCACCTTGTAGAGCGCCACATGTCCCTTCTGAGACTAACTTTCCGAATTTTGGGTAACTCGGTGAGGCGATCGCCAGCGCCATTTAGTCCACACTTTGTCCTTCCTAGAGGACTACCTTAGAGACTGTATCCCATCTTCAGATAAATAATTTCTTCGATAATGAGGGACCTGAGAAATTCGATGTTTGGATCAACCATTCTGAGAAGACATTTCGAGTTATGCAGCGACTTGGTTCTTCCGTCTGGGAGCTAGATAATGGTGGGCACAAGAGTCTATTTTAGGCTAGATTCACACCTCTGGAGTACAAGGATCGAAAGAGAGGAATTCATAGAGCTGAAGCAAGGTAAAATGTCAATCACAGAGTACCACCGAAAGTTCACTGACTTATCCCATTATTGTTCCAAGATTGCTGAGAATCCCAGAGAGATGCTCCTTTATTTTAAGAAGGGGACTCATAAGCGACTGCGGTCTTTGGTGACTTACTCCCTGCTCTACCTACCAAGAATTCTTTAAGGTTCTACTTTGTGTTGAAGATTCCAAGAATGCTCCTGATGATGACGATGATGAGAAGGATAATAAAAATAATGCTCAGAGGAATAATAACAGGGGGCAGTCAATTTCAAGAGAAATGGTAATAGTTCTGGATCGTCAAGTGGTGGTTCAAGTTCTAATAAGCCGCAAAAGGGCGACAAGTCCACAAGTAGTTCTCGCTTTCAAAATCAAAATCATGTAGTGGTGACTTAAGAGACTTTTGCTCGTGTGGAAGACGTTCTAGTAGTCATACACTTTCCTGATGTTTTTCCCAACGATTTACCTGGCTTACCACCAGATCGTGAAGTGGAGTTCACCATCGACCTAATTCCAAGTATCGATCCTATTTCTCTAACTCCTTATCGTATGTCTCATTCAATGTTTAGAGAATTAAGAACCCAGTTGCAAGAACTTGTTGTTAAGGGTTTTATTAAACCGAACATTTCCCCTTGAGGAGCTCCAGTCTAGTTTGTGTGGAAGAAAGACATAACTTTGAGGCTATGTATCGATTACAAACAGCTGAATTAGGTGACGATTAAAAACCGTTATATGTTGCCTCGTATCGATGATCTTTTCAATCAGCTTTGTGGTGCTTGCATTTTCTCGAAAATCGATCTAAGGTTTGGCTATTATCAATTGAGGATCAAAAGTGATGTTCTGAAAATAGCATTCCGAACTCGATATGGTCATTATGAGTTTCTTGTGATGCCATTCGGGTTAACTAATGTTCCCGCGACTTTTATGGACCTGATGAATTGGGTATTCTATTCGTACCTTGACAGGTTTGTAATTGTCTTCATCGATGACATCTTGGCGTATTCTAAGAGCGAGGCTGACCATGCTAAACATTTACGTCTAGTTTTGAAGAAGCTAAGGGAGAATCAAGTGTACGCTAAGTTCAGTAAGTGCCAGTTCTGGCTGGATCAAGTGTCTTTCTTGGGACACATGATATCAACCCAGGGTGTTCTTGTGGATCCTTATAAAGTAGTAGCAGTGGAAAACTGGAAGCAACGTCAGACTGTTAATGAAGTACAGAGTTTTCATGGTCTTGCAAGCTACTATCGATGTTTTTTGAAAGATTTCTCAGCCATAGCCCTGCCTCTGACAAGGTTGACCAGGAAAGGAGTTAATTTTGAATAGAGTGATGATTCTAATAGTTGAAGTACTATCATACTCATGCGCCTGTTTTGGCACTCCCAATGAGAATGGGAATTTCAAGATCTGTAGTGACACATCTCTAAATGGTCTGGACTGCGTGTTGATGCAGCATGGAAAGGTGATTGCGTATGCTTCACGATAATTAAAGCCCTATGAGATGAACTATCATACTCATGATCTCGAATTGACGGCTATTGTTTTCATTTTGAAAATTTGGCCACACTATCTTGATGGGGAAACGTGTCAAGTCTTCACTGACCATAACCCTTAAGTATATCTTTACTCAGAAAGAACTTAATCTTCGGCAACGTATATAAATGGAATTGATAAGTGATTATGACTGCACTATAGAGTATCTTCCTGGCTGTGCGAATACTGTAGTAGATAAATCTCACGGCTGACTTAATGCTCTTTATGCATGTCGTGTTCCTCTTTTGACTGACCTAAGATCTACTGGAGCAGCTTTAGAAGTGGATCACCAGGGAGCTCTACTTGCCAACTTCCAAGTGATGCCAGTTTTGTTGGATTGTGTTCTCGAGACCTAGATGAACAACTCAGAATCCCAGGAGTTAAAACAGGCAGTGTTGAACGACAATAGGGGAGATCTCAAGATTCGAATGCTTGATAGTATGCTTATGCAAGGCGATCGGATGTATGTACCGAATGTGAAAGAACTGAAGAAAGAAATACTTAATGAAGCGTATATCTCCGATTATGCGATGCATCCTGGAAGTACTAAGATATATCATACTATCCAATGTTTCTACTACTGGCCAGGAATGAAAAGAGAAATTGCGGAGTACGTGAGTAGTTGTTTGGTCTGTTAACAGGTTAAGGCTGAAAGGAAGAAACCATTCGAGTTGCTACAACCACTTCCTATACCCCAGTGGAAATGGGAAGATATCACAATGGATTTTATGTTCAAACTGCCTCGTACACAAAATGGCTATGACAATATTTGGGTGATTGTAGATCGGCTTACCAAGTCAGCGTACTTCCTGCCTGTTCGTGAGAATTACTCGCTAAGTCGGTTGGTCGAACTTTTTGTCTCCGAAATCGTTAAGTATCATGGTGTTCCAGTTAGTATCATTTCCGATTAGGACCCCAGATTTACTTCAAAATTTTATGTAGCTTTTCAAGAAGCTCTTGGTTCGAAATTGCTCTACAGTACTGCCTATCATCCTCAAACCAATGGGCAATCAAAGAGACATATTCAGACGTTGGAAGATATGTTGAGATCTTCAGTCTTACAGTTTGAAGACGCATGGCACAAGCGCTTCCTTCGATAGAATTCACCTACAACAACAGCTTTCACTCCAACATTGGTATATCACTGAGGCGTTGTATGGGAAACCATGTCGTACCCTGCTATGTTGGTCCGAAGTCGATGAAAGAGTTTTGGTTGGTCCTGAAATTGTGAATGAGACAACACAAAACATTCAGGTGATAAAGGTTAATCTGAAAGTAGCCTAGGATCGACAAAAAAATATAGCAGATAGACATTCGACCGACAGAGTATATAAGGTTAGATATTGGGTATTCTTAAAGTTGTCACCATGGAAAGACGTTGTATGTTTTGGGAAGAAAGAAAAGCTACACCCTTGTTACATTGGACCATACCAGATCATTGAGCGAGTTGGTGAAGTTGTTTACCGACTTGATCTACCTCCAAAGTTGTCAAGGGTGCATAATGTGTTTCACGTGTCCATGCTACAAAAATACATCTCTGATCATCACATGTGATTCCTCCTCAGCCATTAGAGATTGACCCAGATTAGACTTATGATAAGGTTCTAGTGACGATTTTGGACTCGAAAGACAAAGTTCTCAAGAACAAGACCATTCGTATGGTGAAAGTTTTATGGATAAACCACTATGTTAAGGAAGCTACCGGGGAAACAGAGGAGCGTATGTGAGAACTTTATCCACGTCTGTTCTTTAGTTAAGATCTGTAGTAGTGTAGTGGTGTTGAAATTTTGGGGACAAAATTTTCTTAATGGGGTAAATTGTGACCACCCGTCCCTAATTTTCCATATAACTTCTCCCTGAATGTGTAAATTGACATTTATGCCCTTGTTGGCAAAGTGACATGGACGTACTTCTTTGGCTTTTAATTATTTTTTTCGTATCGTAATTAAATAGTTTTCATTGTTACGATCGCGTAAGAGCGAGTTAGGCTCGAATCGGATTTGTAACGAAAAAGTTAGATTTCGTTAAAGCACGTGAACAACAAGTAGAATTGTACACGTGCGTGGTAATTTTTCAGTATTGAAAAACAACTGTTTTCAATAGGGTTCATTAGATTTCGTTGGATTTTGATAGGAGCATATTCATGCGACTTAATTAGCTTGTTCTCGTGCATTTATGTTGTGTTTACTTAGCTATTTTAGTGTTTAAGGCTACTTTTGTGTATTTTCAGATTATAAGGCCAAAGTGTGCAAGAAGATGCAAATTGGAGTCTTTTGGAGCGAAAGAGGAATGAATGAGTTGAAGACTTGAAGAAACGACGAATTCCTACTCCAACGATGAATTCTTACCAAAACGAGGAATCCTACTCAAACAAGGTTTCCTATTTGATATAGGAAAGTTAACCCTAAGTTTCCCGTTTTGGTAACCTTTCCTAATCTTAAACGTCCGTATTTTCTAGCCACTTTGAAGTCCTTGTAGGCGCTTTAGGACACAAAACGAAGGCCCTAGCCCAATTTCCAACCTATGCCGTGCCCTAGCCCAATTCCCTTCCCTTGCCGTGCAGGGGGGGTAGTTTTGTCTCATTTCATGCATTAAACCCTAAACTCTAATCACCCTAATTACATGCAGCCGCACCCTATTCACCTCTCATTAATTCTTTCAATTTTCAGCCACAAAATCCATATTAGCCGCAAGTCCCCATCCATTCACCCTAAGCCTTCTAACTTCTAATCTGGGCCGTACCTTTTATTTTTAACCCTAGCTTCTCTTTCATTTTTTTATTCTTCTCATAAGCCGCACCATATACCTCTCATTCTAATTTTTTTATTCAGCCATACACCCTAATTCATTCTTCCATCCGTAGCCACCTTTACACCCCATTCACTTAAAGCCGTGGCCCCCCATATATTATTTTACCCTAATTCTCTCCTAAAAACTGTGCAGCCACCATCCCATTTTATTTTCTTCTTTTTGGCGGTGCATTCGATGATTATTCACACATATCCTCCTCCCTAGCCGTTCTCTCCCAAATTCCCTAATAGCCGTGGCCTCCCATTTTTATCATTAACCCTAATAAACCAAAAATACATCAAGGGCCGCAGCTAATTTTGACCCTAAGCCGTGACTCCCATTTTGTCTTTTTCAATCTAATTCGCACCATATCCCATATTCATACATACAGCCGCAGCCACCATTTTTCCTATTTTTTCTTCTCTGCCGTGCCTTCCCCATTACTTCCAGCCTTCCCCCATCTTCACGCAGCCACCATCACCTAAAAAGAACCTACAGCCGCACCACCCCACTTCCCTAAACCCATTCCCAAACCAGAAAAATACCATTTAACCTCACTGCCGCAGCAAGGAGAAGAAGAAGGAGGGCTTAGACGCGCAGAAATTCAAGTGGATTCGTTGGGCGTTCTAGGTGTAATCCATCCTTTGTTCTTTATGTTTAAATCCAATTTTATTTTTCTTGTTGTGAACATGAGAGGCTAAACCCCTATTTAGCTAGGGGGTGATTCGAAACCATGTTTATGCTTGCAATATGATTTGATTACTTTTGGTTGGAATTTCATGAATGGTGAATTCAATTTGTTTAACTGTTTGATCGATAACTTATTTATGTTTGTTTATTGAGAGTGCACACTTAATTTTCATGCTTGAATATGACGCTAGAATATAAGTGAATTTCACCTAATAGTTATGAACTTATATATTCACAAGTAGTGGAGGTTGCTTATAAACAATCGCGTTAAATAAATTCTTGGCATAAGTTTCATGCAATCATAGTAACGAATGCCTCGTCAACACTTATAGTTTTCATGATGCTTAATGATTCTTGCTTGTATCTCTATTATGCAATTCATGTAGGGAACTTGTGGGGAATGCTTTGGGTTGTCGCATGCAATCATCCAATTCATTAACTTAAGGAAAACTTGACGGTTAATTTAAGCGGACCTAATTAACCCGGGGTGTTGAGTTTCATAATTCATCGAAAGACCAACTGAAAATCAAATTGTATGCAAGTGTGACATGTGTGGAGAAGAATCTTCTAGCTAGCATTCATCCATATTTTCATCACATTCATATTTATATTCTGCCTTTTAATTACAATCTTTGCATTTAGTTAATTTCGTCAAAACCTCAATCCCCCTTTACTTTAGTGTCTAATTTAGTTAGAAAGTGTCTTAGTTTGTGTTTATAAGTGTTTTGTAATTCTTGAGTCTTTTGATTTGTTTTAGTGTTTTATTGTTTAGTTTTGCTTTCGTTGAGTCTAGTTTAGTGTTTTTAACGTTTGTTTTACGTTTTTGAGTCAGTTTCCAAGTGATTTAGTAATCCCTCCTAATCCCCGGTCTAGAACGATCCCTACTTGCATCTTTACTACAATTGTCAAAAGAGGGTTTTAATTTGTGTGCTTAATTAGTTCGCATCAGATTTCAAAATGTACAAATCTTATCCTTTTTCCTTTTTTCAAAAAAACCTGTTCGTGCCCTATCTCCTTCACCAATCAATTCATTTCCCACTTCCTTTTAGCCAATCAGACACCCTTTCTTTTTTACCAATAAAAAATCCCTCTCATTTTTCTCAACCAATCACAACTCATGTTCTATCTCTCTCATCTTCTCATTCTCTCTATCCTCACCCGTCACTTTTTCTTCTCTACAACTACATGGACCTTTATCAAACACTCACAGATCAAGCTTAAAACTACCACCATTGTGATCATCTCTACCTCACAAACTTATCTGTACCAACCAATCATGAAATGATCGAGATTTAAATCTTCAATTCGAAGCGACCTGAAGATCCAACTCGAGTGGAGTTTTCCCACAATTTTGGGAGTTTTGGAAGCTTCTAGGTGACTCCCCGAGGTCACAAGCCTAGTTTTGAAGTGGAGCTGACGAGGAGACCATCGGGTTTGAGACAACAAAAGTAAGGCAGAGAGTGTCGAGTGGATTTTAACCCACTTCCATTCACCTCTTGGACTTATAAGAGGTAAAATCTTATTCTCCTTTTTCCGGGCTTCAAATCCATATACAGTTCATTAAAACTGGTTGAAAAATGAAGAAGTTATGGTGTTTTGAAATTTCTCCAGAAACCGGTGAGATTTTTCCAGTTTCCGACGAACCAGACTACGACATCGGCGCTGGTGGATGGCAGAGGATCACCGGAGAAGAAGGAGAATATTTCGTCAAAGTTGACGAAATATTCTAACGTCGTTAGGCAATACCATTAGATTCGTTTACTATTTAACAGAATATTCCACCAAGTCTGACGAAATATTCCTTGGGTTCTATCAGTTTTGCCAGGCGCGTGGCCTGCGTGTGGGCGCATGTGTGGCCATGGGCTAGGCGGCGCATGAGGATGCGTTTAGCCTCCGGTCAACGAGTGCTTAACATGCGTGGGTCCGTGACGTCGAGTAGAACGTTTTGGTATATTTAAACCCTCCGTTTGAGCAAACTATGGGGAATGTTTCCTAGCTTTTTCATATATGTCCCTATTAATTAATTATTATTAGTTGTTTCGCATATAGGGAAGACTTACCCCAAGTATGCACGAGGACAAGCAAGGCTAAGGGGCTACGATCCATCGATGTATCAATGAGTAGGCATTTGTTTTCGTGTATATATATGTAAACTTTATAGTTTCCAAAAATGTTTTTGAATTCATTTATGCATATCATGCCATGATTAAATAACGTTATAAGAAATGTTGTGCTTGTGGAGTAAAAAATAATCAAGAAAAATATGGAAGTGACACGCGGATTTTTGGGTGAAAAAGACAAGATTACCCTTGAGGCACATTGGAAGCCCTATGCGCGAACAATGGATAATCATCACTCAATCAAGGTCAAAAGTGATCAAAATAGGTATTTATTCAAATCCTATTTCATCAACCCTCATCAAATCTTCCCCACAAGGTAACTTCCAAATTATTTCTTTCAAATTATATTAATTAGCTAATTAATAGATTTATTACTCAATTAATTCATTAATTAGCTAATTGATGGTGATAACACCCAAAAACCCATTAAAGTGGCCGATTCCCATCTCTCCCAAAGGGGCCAGCCACACCTCTATAAATACCATACAATTTTCTCCAAAAACCTAAGTTGAATCCTCTTGCAAAATGCTCTAAATTCTTCAAACATTTTTCCCTCAAAATTCTAACTTTGGCATCGGAGGTTCTTTGGCCAAAGCCCCCCCCATTCATCGAGGGCGCATAAGGCTCTTGGCCTTGACCTAAGGTGTTAATTGTTTTTGCAGGAGCATTTTCGTCCAAGAACAAGAAAGAAGAAATTTGCATCCACAAATTGGTGCTTTCATTGAGAGTCTTGATCAAACACTCGTAGAAGGCTCTTGCATTCAAAGTTTTTCATTTTCTTGTTCACTTGTAGATTTTTCGTACGTTTTTATTCCTGGAATTTTTATTTTTGAAAATTCTTCTATAAAACGTAAAAGAAAAGTACAATGGCAAGAGATTCGGAAACCTCGACGAACAGAAATTCTAAAGTTCAAGGATTAGGACCACGGCAATCTATGAGGCTCAACCCTCACGGGGCATCACCGTGGCAACCACCACAATGGCCACCATAGCAACCACCCTCAGCAAGGCCCACGGTGCCACAACCACGGCCTAAGCCCTAGTATTCAAGCCTACACGGGCCCAAACCCGAGGCAAGACGGCTCGAGCCACTCAAGCCTGACGCAAACCCAAAGCGTTGCCAAGCCGAGCCCTAGCCTCGCACCCATGTGCGCCACAAGTCGAGTACCCCACTCCCGCTGCCTAGCATGCTCCCACGGCCTAGCTTGCTCTCGTGGCCTTCCAAGCAGCCCAAATCTGTTCAAGATTCGTTCAACCGTCCCAGCTTCAAATGTTTGGGCCTACGATTAAACCAGGGGCATTTTCACCACATTTATCTGCAAATTTGACATTTCCCAACTCAAATCTCGTGCTCGGAGTCTACCACACTTCCACTTCCACTGCTCAATGAGACGCATTCCTTCCAAGCTCTTCCAATCCAAATGGAGAACAACACTTGTCTCGCTAAGTCATAAAATTAATGAGCGCCCTCGCACAGTAGATGACCTTGGTGAATCAGCCATTACAGTGCACCGAGATGCAAAGTGCCCCAGACAAGGTGTCCCGAAGTAAGACATGCGTAGACGAAGAACCTCTCCAATAGCGTCTCGGCAAGCAGCCACTCGACCAGCCATGAATCAAGTATTCGAGCAGTGTACACTCCTGATTGGCCCCCGAGATAGTGTATACTCCCGTCTTACATTCACGGTTAAGGCCACGCTCCGATAGTCAACATGAACAACCTTCCAGGAATATTGTTCATTCACAGCAAAACCCGCAAGGACCATCATCCACCTCACATCGAAGTAGGGAGCACGAATATCGGAGAGAAGCAGTCACTCAGTCTAGCTCAAGCTCAACCAACAACCTGTGAAGAATTCCTTTACCTACTAGGAATTAACCATATGCACCGCAGCTGCAGCATAAACAAGCCGAGCACGTAGAAGAGTAGCCTAAACCAGTAGGTCACGATCGAGGGCAGCTAAGAGCTTCGTTACCCCCAACAAAGGAAAATTCATAAAGAAGTAGAAAGGTTTCTGACAGAGCGATTGCACAATTTTCAATGCAACAAGGTAACTAACGAGGAATTATGATATGACATGACTAACATAAGCAGGTCACCCTTCACGGACGAGATTAAGCAGGCAAAATCTCCGTGCAAGTTCATCATGCCATATTTCACATCATTCAAAGGGGATGAAGATCTGGAGAAACACCTAAAGCACTACCGAAACACAATGATCCTCTATCGAAACAACGATGATCTCATGTGCAAGATATTCGCTACCACTCTACAAGGCGAGGTGCAAGATTGGTTTTACACCCTACACCACAATCCATCCGGAGTTTCAATCAAGAATATTCATCATATCGTTTGATCAAGAAAAATTCCTACCATTTGTTCAACATCAAGAAGAACCCAAAGGAGTCGCTTCGCGACTATGTGAAAAGGTTCAAAGCAAAAAAGGCAAAGACAGTCGAATGCAACGACTCGATAGCTAAAGTAGCCTTCCAAAAATGACTCCCAGCAGACCACCCGTTGTTCTGAAAGTTGATCATGAAAGAAGATCTAACTCTGGTAGAGCAGCATGCACTTTGGGACAAGGTTTGCCAATGCATATTCAAGGCAAATCTGAGCGATCTTGAATATAAAATCCCCCACTACTCTGAAAGAGATTCAAGGTTTAACTGGACGAGCAGCTGCATTTGAAGCAACAATAAGCTCTACCCTTATACGAGAAGAGTTAGGGCCCAACTACTTGTATTCCACAATTTAAAAGGCACCTGCGAAAATAATCCTTCTTGTTTTTGGACGAAAATGCACTTGCAAAAATAATTAACATCATCGGTCAAGACTAAGAGCCTCACGTGCCCATGATGAATGTTAAAGGCTTTAGCTGAAGAACCTTCGATGCTAAAGTAAGAATTTTGAGGGAAAAGTGTTTGGAGAATTTAGAGAATTTTGCAAGAGGATTCAACTTAGATTTTTTTAGAAAATGGGGTGGTATTTATAAGGGTGCGGGAGGGCCATTTGGGTAAGATGGGAACTGGCCGCTGTAGTGGTTTATTGGGTGTTAATCACCATCAATTAGCTAATTAATGAATTAATTGAATAATAAATCAATTAATTAGCTAATCAATATAATTTGAAAGAAATAATTTGGGAGTTACCTTGTGGGAAGGATTTGATGAGGATGGATGAAATAGGTTTTCAATAAATACATATTTTGATCACTTTTTGACCTTGATTGAGTGATGATTGTTCGCTGCTCATGCGTAGGAGTTCTGATGTGCCTCGAGGGTAATCTCGTCTTTTTAACCCAAAAATCCACGTGTCACCTCCATATTTTTCTTGATTATTTTTTGCTCCAAATGCCTCCACACCTGTTGAGCTGCTCGCAGGAAAGGGCAGTAGGTGTAGAGATCGTCTTGCTTTAGGAAACGTAGGATTGTTTCCTATTTTGATGTAGATTCCCTCTTTAATTGGAAATTAGATCCTTCTAAGAAAGGGAAATAAATCATTTCTAACGTATTTAAGTCTACCTTAAGTAGATGATTAAATCAACATTAGAGAGCAATTTATTCTACCTTATAAGAGAGAAAAAACTAGAGGATATTTGTTCCCATTCCCCTAGCAATCTTCCACACTTACCCGTGCAAATGACCGTTTTTCGTTGCTTTATTCGTCTTCTCTGCGCTGCATTGAGGTAAGAAAAATTTAATTTTCCTTGTCTTCTTCTTCGATAGGGTTGTCGTAGGGCAGCCGTCAGGGTGGTGCGGCACGTCGGCTGGCAGGGGCCATGAGTCAGCTCAGCTTGGGCTAATAAGATGTCGTGGTAAGGACCACTGCTTGGGCTACTCAGCTTAGCTAGATCCAATGGCAGCTTGTGCGGCTGGGGCTGCGGATTGTGGCGCGGGGGCGCAGTGCTAGGCGAGCCGCATAGCTCTTATCCTTTGGGCTCTTGGACTTGACGCAGACCAGGCCTACAATTGAGAGAAATAAGGAGGTCGCGGGCTTCAAGGGCTGCTGGAATGCTGGGCATACAGGTCTCTTGCCTGCTGGTTCGAGAAAAAAAATAAAGGAAAAGCCAGTATGGATTGAGCTCTCCTGCTAAGTACCATGAATGGTGATGACTGCTTAGTCCTCTTTGCCGGGAGAAATGTGGGTTGCTCCCAAGAAAAAAAGTAAAGATGATCAAGGCGGATGCACTGGCTTGTCTGATTGCTGTCGTGGAGCCTACTATGAATGAAGATGGAAAGAAAAGATCTTTCCTGCCTGCTCAAGAGATGCCGGTTGAGAAAAAACTGAAGACTTCCTCCACCGCTCATGAGGGTCCGCCTGCTGTCGAGAGGCCTGTAATTGACATAACTTCTTCCAATGGGAAAAAAAAGATGAGGCTACTAGATTTGAGCCTATGGTGCCTGCCATGTCGAGAATGGCTTGTACGATTACTGGTATGATATCCCAACATAGAGGTTCTGTCATGCCCCTAGTGCAGAAGTCTATACCAAAACATATGTTGAGAGCTAAGTCCGGTTCACCTTTTGAGAGGCTTGCTTTCATGCCCACACTCCTCCTACTGAAACTGATTCGCTTGCTGGAAAGGAGGAGACTACTTGCGTGGGTAAGGTGAACTCTACTGCTAAAGTGGCCCCAAGGCCCACTCCTACTCCTGCGGAGACTACTCGTGTGGGCAACTGTGAGAAATCCATTAAGCCTACTTATAGGGAGGCTGCTGAGATCTGTGCGCTTTTTAAACCAGATCTACTTAAAGACATGGACGCTTGTGCCAAGTTTGTCGATGGCGTTAGAGGGGTTGTTTGCCCAAGTTCATTTGTGAAGTATACGACCGAGTATAGGAAGACTGCCCTACTTACCATGATGCAGAAGACGACTATTCTGGCAGCCAAGTCTATGATCCTTGACCAAAAGGATATATCAAGGCTGCCAAGGAAGTGGCAAAAGTTGTGGCAGCCGAAGCTTATTCTTTTGCCGAGAAGATCAAGAGCTTGGAATCTAAGCCCGTCGCTCTGAAGGGGTTTAATATCTATTCCCCCACTTCTTTGGAGCTTGAAACTGTAGGCCAATACATCGTTGACTTGAACACTAGGCTTGACGTGATCCAAGTTAAGTATGAAAATGCAGAGAAGGAGATCGGGTGTTACGTACCTTAGATTCAAGATCTTGAGCGTGCCGTTTCTGAGCTTCATTCCACTGCTTATGCAAACGATGAAGAGTTGATTACTGCTTATAACTGAGTGATCCACTTCAAGAAAGTCGTTCATAGGGTTGAACCCGAAGTGTTGGAACTCCAAGGTGCGCTCAACAAAAGTTTGAAGAAGTAAGTGGATGAGTTGCAGCGCGTCCGTGTTGGTCTGCTCGAGGAGGACGAACAACTAAAGGGTAAAAAGGATGGGCTAGAGGCTTTACTTGTTCAGAGTTGTTCTGATTTCTACAAGCTGGGTTATGTAGATCATCTCTTTGGCAGACTGTCTGACTTCGAGTTTGCTGGGAATGACTTCGAAACTTTCTCTATTTCTCTAGAATACTTGCTTGCCTTTACTTTTGAGGCTTCCATTTGTGAATTAGTCGAATAAGTTGGTGCCCATGTTGGGGCAGCCGGGGGCGCTGGATGGTGCCGTTATTGAGGGTGTTGCAGCTGTTGAAGGTATGGCGATTGAGTAGTCATGGAGCGTCTAAGCTGCTAAGGAGTAGTCTTCTATGTAGTCTTTAGGATTTTCTTTGTTTTCCGTGTTACTTTTGTTTTGCTTGAACTCCTTTTATCTTTGTTAGTCATTTATCAATTTTGCTAGAAAATTTAATAAACTTGTTTCCTTCACTTTTCTCCATCTTCGTTTCTTTTGTTCATTCCCTAACATTTGAACTTTATAGACCAGTGGTAGGTGTGCTACTTTTCTATAAGCAGACACTAGCGGTGCAAAGTTTTTTTACAAATGCAACAACTCAGCTCAGAAGGTACACCAAGGGCAAACGAACACTAAAAGGATACTCGGAAGCAAGTTTTGTCCTCGTCACCCCAGAAGATTCTACATAGAAGCAACATGTACTGGTAAGTTGAGCATCACCTCATGTTGTGCGTTACAAGGCCCCAACCGACCTTTGCTCAATAATTCAGCTTTAGAAAGGCTTGATACCGGCAGTTGAGCATCTCCTGCAACATGTAAAATAGCCTTAGCTCCACGGCTCCATACCGCGCCTTCACGCCTAGCCTAGGCAACACAACAGAGCGACCCAACGACTCTTCGAAGGTAGTCGAGCATGCCTTAGACACCTCTGCTTCGCCCGATGGAGACTTATAGCATTTATACGTTGACGGTGTATCCAACTACAAATGCTTCGAAACAGGCATGCCCCATATAGTTCTATACTCGAGCAAGCAATTACTCTAGGCTTCAAGGCATCCAACAACAAAGTAGAGTACGAAGCCTTACTAACAGGCCTCCGAATGGCAAAAGACTTGGCGGTGAAAAAGTTTGCAATTCATTCCAATTCCTAGCTAATCACCAACCAAACTACTGAGTACATGGCAAAGCATCCAACAATGGTGCAAAACTTAGAGAAAGTACGCAAACAACTTGAGGCATTTCAGACTTACACCCTCACTCAAATTTCACAGGCAGACGGGCCATGTAAATGCACTAGCCAGCCTAGGTTCCGCCCTTGACCACCAATTTAAACACTCTATCTCAGTGGAATATCTAGCCAATCATAAAGGTAGAGCCAGCAGCCGAAGTGTCACAAGTTAGTACAGTTCCAAACTGGCAAAGTTCCATTATAGATTACCTGGTCAATGCCATACTCCCTACAGAAAGGTTGGAGTCTAAAAAGCTCCAAATAAAGGCAGCATACTACTATATGTGGAACGACATTCGCACTCGATAATTTTACACTAGACAACATCTCCCCTGCCTAAGGCCTCTCAACGACCTAAAGGCTCTAAGCTCAGTCCATGAAAGCGTTTGTGGAAATCACTCCAGAGGCCGTTCCTTAGCGCAGAGGGCTTTTAACGTAGGATACTATTGGCCTACCATGCATTAAGACGCTAAGGAGTTAGTGCAAAAGTGCAACTGCTGCCAACACTACAAGCCAGTACCAGCGTTGCTTGCCTTCAAGCTACACCCACAGATGAGTCATTGGCCGTTCATGCAATGGGCAATCAACTTAGTAAGGCCAATGCCACCCACTATTGAGAGCATAGGCATGATGATCGTGGAAACCGATTACTTCACCAAATGAGTAGAAGTAGAGCCCATGACAACCACAAGTCAAGCGAACATAGAGTGCTTCATATGGAGGAACGTAATTTGCCAATTTGGTGTCCCCGATCCATCATCATCGACAACGGCTCGCAATTCGTGGGTAAAGATTTGGTGAAGTTCTTCCAAAAGTATAGCATCAAGTAGCATATGTCCACACTGAGATATCCTTAAGGCAATGGGTAGGTCGAAGCATCCAACAAGATGATTCTCGACTACCTTAAGAAATCCCTCTCTGACAAGAAGGGAAAATTGTCAAACAAAGTCCCTAGATATTTATGGGCATATTACACGACCAAATGACGAGCCACCGATGAGACTCCTTTCTCTTTGGCATTTGGTTCAAAAGCAATCATTCCACCTAAATATTACGGGTCAAGTATCAACACTCTATTACCAAGCATTAAGCATAACAGTAATGAGATGACCACAAGCTTAGATCTAGCAAAGGAGAAGCATGAGCAGACCCTCACCTACATCGCAATCTACCAACAACAACTTATTTCCAGCTACAACAAAAGGGCCAAGATCAGGCAATTCCAACCTAGAGATCTAGTCCTAATAAAATCCTTTATCACTGCCCACAGAGAAGGCTCCAAAAAGATGGATCCCATCTAGGACGGTCTGTACAAGATCAGCAAAGTACGCAGCAAGGGTAGTTACACCATCACCATCATGAACGACAAAGAGATCAAAAATTAGTGGAATGCCTACAATTTAAAGAAGTACCATGTGTGACCTCTCGCTACATCAAAACCCAAAGACTCAAGCAGCTCGACGGACACCACCTCACAAGTCGAGGACTATCCAGTTGTTATGCAGTTTCAACTTTATAGCTAAGTTCTCGTTCGTTTCACATATTTTTCAATGAGGAATTTAGAAGTAATCTACAACTTGGCTCAGCTGCATGCTTATAACAACTAATCACTCATGCACTTCAAAAGAAGACCGCACCTTTCTTAGGGACTCATCGAAGTAATTGCGCCCCCCAAGGGACCAACTATGCTCTCCAGTGCGAGAGGGTAAACCAATTCACCTACACCCAAATGGGTATGCTCTCTAGTGAGAGATGATAAACTAATTGCTCTCTAGTACGAGAAGGTAAACCAATTCCCCGACACCCACATGGGTTTGTTCTCCAAGGCGGGAGGATAAACTTTACACTCCGAATATCTAAAAGTGGATGAGTCGGGTTTATGCCGGGATTCTTAGAAGTAGCCACAATGGTATTTTTCAAGGCTTAGCTAACTAAAGGATTTTGGGTCTCTTGGCCTAATCCGCGGGGAACCGGGCCCTAGAGACGGCGATGGCACATTACGTAGTACGCCTTATGGACTGTTGCCCTGGAACATTAAAACTTTTACCGAGTGCACTAATGTAGCCTACGGTTTCCAGAAGACTACCTATGGCTTGTCTTTCGAGCAGTAAGCTGCATTAAACTTATACAACTGCACATTTCTGTGAAAGGTTATATAAGTTAGCGCACATATACGAAGCTTCGTCCATTGCCGACATGTTATGCAGTCAATGGGCTTCATTTCTGCCAAAGCGTGGAACGACCTACACCAAGTCCTAAAGTGTTGTGATACTTGCTACACAACCTACGAAATTGAAGAAAGCCAAGGTTAACAGCCTAATGGTTATGTGGATTTGTCTACTTCTGTAAGTAAGGCGTTCAGCTGCCAATCCTACGGCTAACAACTTTGCAAAGTTATACACCAACACCTACGGCTGCATAGGCTATGTGGACCTGTCTGCTTATAGAAAAGCAGCACGCCTGCCACTGCTCTACAAAGTTTAAGGTTAAGGCATGAACTAAAAAAGTGAAGATGGAGAAAAGCGAAGGAAGCAAGTTTATTAAATTTTCTAGCAAAATTGATAAACAAGTAGCAAAGGCCAAAGAAGTTCAAGCAAAACAAGAGCAACAAGGAAAACAAAGAAAATCCTAAAGGCTAACTAGAATATTACCCTTCAGCTGCTTAGACATCCCACGACTACTCAGCTGCCATACCTTCAGTAGCCGCAACGCTCCCAGCAAGGGCATCATCCGGGGCTTCACCCCCAGCTGCTCCAGCTTGGGCACCAACCTCTCTGACTACTTCACTAATGAAGGCCTTAAACGTAATGGTAAGCAAGCCTTTCGAAGAAATAAAGAAGGTTTTGAAGTCTTCCCAACAAACTTAAAAGTCAAATGGTCTACCAAAGAGATGATCCACATGACCCAGCTTGTAGAAATCAGCCTGACTCTGAACAAGCAAAGCCTCAAGCCCAGCCTTCTCATCTTACAGTTACTCATTCTCCTCGAGCAGACTAACACGAACGCGCTGCAGGTCATCCATTTATTTCTTCAAACTTTCGTTGATCTTCAGCGCACCTTGAAGTTCCAACACTTGGGGTTCAAGCCTATCAATAACCTTCTTGAAATGGATTACTTGGTTATATAGTAATCAACTCTTCATCCTTTGCATAAGCAGCAGAACGAAGCTTAGAAACGACTCGTTTAAGATCTTGAATCTAAGGTATGTAACATTCGATCTCCTTCTCTGCATTTTCATACTTAACTTGGATCGTGTCAAGCCTAGTCTTCAAGTTAATGATTTCTTGGCGAGTGGTCTCAAGTTATAGAGAAGTGGGGGCAGAGATAGACCTCATTCAAAGCGATGAGCTCATATTCCAACCTCTTAATCTTCCCGACAAAAGAATAAGCTTCAGCTGCCACAGCCTTTGCCACCTCATTGGCAGTCTTGGTATCCTTTTAGTGAAGGAGAATAGACTCGGCTGCCATAATAGCCGTCTTTTGCATCATGGCAAGTAGGGCAGTCTTCCTATACTTGGTCATATGCTTCGCAAAATAGGGCAGTCTTCCTATACTCGGTCGACATGGCAGGCGCCACAGGCTCAGATTTAGCAACCTCATTTTTCTTCCCATTAGAAGAGGTCATGTCAATCACAGGCTTCTCGGAAACATGCGGACCCTCACGAGCAGTGGAGGAAATCTTCAGTTTTTTCTCAACCTACATCTCTTGAACAGGCGGGAAAGATCTCTTAGTTCCATCCTCATTCATAATAGGCTCCACAATAGCGATCAGACGAGCCAATGCATCTGCCTTGATCCTCTTCACCTCCTCTCCCGGGAGCAGCCCACCTTTCTCCTGATGAAGAGGACTAAGCAGCCAACTTTATTCACGGTACTCATCAGGTAAGCTCAACCAATACTGGCTTTTCCCTTATTTTTTCTCTCGGACCAACAGGCAAGAGGACTACATGCCTAGCATTCTAGCAGCTCATGAGGCCCGCGACCTCCTTATTACTCTCAATCACCGGCCTGGCCCATGTCAGATCCAAGAGTCCAAAAAACATGAGCCATGCAGCTTGCCTGGCACTATGCCCAAGACCTCAATCTGCAACCCCAGCCGCCCAAGCTATCTTTGGCTCTAGCCAAACTGAGCAACCCAAGTAGTGGTCCCTGCGACAACACCTCCTCGACCCATGCTGAGTTAACTCCTGGCCCCTGCCAGCCGACGTGCCACACCACCCTGACAACTGCCACCGACAGCACTATCAAAGAAGAAGACAAGGAAAATTAAATTTTTCTTACCTCGGTGCGGCTCGGAGAAGACGAATAAAGCAAAGAAAAACAGTTCTTTGCACGAGCAAGTGTAGAAGATTGCTAGCGGAGGGGGAACAAATATCTTCTAGCTTTCTCTCTCTTGTAGGGTAGAATAAATTGCTCTTTAAAGTTGATTTAATCATCTATTTAAGGTAGACTTAAATAGACTTTAGAAGTGATTTATTTCCCTTTCCTAGAAGGATATAATTTCCAATTAAAAAGGGAATCTACATCAAAATAGGAAACAATCCTATGTTTCCTAAAGCAAGAAGATCTCTACACCTGCTGCCCTTTCCTGCGAGCAGCCCAACAGGTGTAGGGGCATTTGTAGAGCCAAAAATAATCTAGAAAAATATGAAGGCAACACTTGGATTTTTGGGTTAAAAAGACAAGATTACCCTCGAGGCACATCAGAACCTCTACGCGCAAGCAACAGACAATCATCACTCAATCAAGGTCAAAAGTGATCAAAATAGGTATTTATTCAAATCCTATTTCATCAACCCTCATCAAATCTTCCCCACAAGGTAATGATAGGAGCATATTCATGCAACTTAAATGGCTTGTTCTCGTGCATTTACATTATGTTTCTTTAGTTATTTTAGTACTTTAAGCTATTTTCGTGTGTTTGTAGGTCCAAAGGGCTAAAGGAGCAAAAAGATGCATTTTGGAGACTTTTGGAGCACTTTTGGGCTAAGGATGGATAGCTTATGCTTGGAGCCAAAGTGTTGGACGAAATTGAAGACCAAAGTGTTGGAACCTTGCTCCCTTTAGTTTTAGGACATTTAAACCTTTCCTAATCCCAATCATGCCATGCATAACACACCAACAACAACCTAGCCGTGCATCCCATTCAACTTTGCACATGCATTCATCATCATAACATGCCATTGTCATTCCACTTCATTTCACCTTGCATTTCCAGATTATCCCTTTAATCATTCAACCATAAAGCCACATGCAATCTCATTCATCCACCACACATTCCAGCCCACTCCTACACATGTGCCGTGCATCTCCACAATCCCATTCATCAACACATGCATTCACATGCTTTCACAACCTAATTCACATGCACATTCATCCACCTTTCTCCCAAAAATCGTGCACATGCAAACACATTCATAGTCAGAAAAACAACATCATTGTTGTGCCTAATTCCATGCATTTCATCCATATTTCAGCCCATTCCTACACATGTGCCGTGCAAACCACCTTCAATCTACCTTTAACCCACATGCATTTCCAACCTAGCATTCCCATTCTTTAATCCAATTCAACCACAAGACATTATCATTGCACCACAATCAGCCATTGCACATGCATTTCCACCCACATGCACTTTAATCATTCAATCACACCATCACACATTCATTCTCCAACCTTGCCGTGAGTTCCCATCAGATTTCCAGCATATTCACATGCATTCCATCCTTTAAAACATTGCACATGCACTCATCATCATAACCTAGCTGTCATTCCACTTCATTGCACATGCATCTTCAATTAAATCAGCAACATGCATTCATAAACCCCTTGTGCCGTCCAAAACACATGCATTTTCAGCCACATGCACATTCAATCATTCACTCCGCACTTTGTGCCGTGCTTCCATCTTTGTTCCAGCAACCCACATGCACAAGCCACTACACAAACATCCCATGCCGTGCATTCCCTTTCATTTCTGTCAAAGCACATGCACTTCCACCCTTTAATCACATGCATAAATCAGCCACATGCATCTCCCATCACCATTCCAGATTTCCACCACCCTCCTAGCTGTCATGTTCCCCCCATTTCACCTATAAATAAACCTTCATTGCAGCCACAAAGGGGGGATCCATTCACCACAAAAATAAGGCCTTTGTGCCAGAAATTCACCCATTCATACACTCTTCCATTTCAGAATGTAGACATCAAACCACCCTTGCCGTGCTCTCCCTTACAATCCAAACACCATCCTTCCATTTTCACCACTCCCCAAACCATTCACACCATCAAACTATCCTTAGACCTTGTGCTACAACGAAGAGGAAGAGAAGAGTGCCTAAACGTTCATACAATTCAAGTTTGAGTTGTTGGAATGTTTAGGTGTTTCTTTGATTTCAAAGTTATGAGGAAATTCGAAATATATGTTTATGCTTGCATTTTGATTTGATTACTTCTAATTGCGTTTCATAAGTGTGGATTCAATTCGTTTAACTGTTTGATTGATAACTTATTTATGTATGTTTATTGAGAGTGCACACTTAATTTTCATGCATGAATATGACGCTAGAATATAAGTGAGTTTCACCTAATAGTTACGAACTTATATTCACAAGTAGTGAAGGTTGCTTATAAACAATCGCGTTAAACGAATTCTTGGCATAAGTTTCATGCGTATTCCATAGTAACGAATGCCTCGTCAACACTTATAATTTTCATGATGCTTAATGATCTTTGATTGTATCTTTATTGTGCTGTTCACGTAAAGGACTTTTGGAGAATGTTGTGAATTGCGTTGCGCTAACCCATCCAATTCATTAACTTAAGGAGACTTTGACGGTTAATTTAAGCGGACCTAATTAACCCGGGGCGTTGAGAATTCATGGTTTATTGAAATGCAATTGGAAATCATTTTATTATGCAAGTGTAACATGTGTGGAGATGAACCCCTTAGCTAGGTTCCCATCCATTCAATTTCATCACATTCATCTTTACTATCTGTGTTAATTTAAATCTGTGCATTTTATTTAATTTCATCAAAAACCAAATCCCCCTTTACTTTATTGTCCAATTTAGTTAGAAAGTATCTTAGTTTGTGTTTATAAGTGTTTTGATTCATTTTGTTACATAAATTCGTCCAAATTCACCAAAGTGCTCAAAACTGCCCATAAAGTGATTTTAAGGCAGTTTTGAGTGTTTTGGGTGATGTTTGAGTCTTTTGGTTTGTTTTAGTGTTTTAAAGTTTAGTTTTGCATTCTTTGAGTCTAGTATAGTGTTTCATATTGTTATTTTACGTTTTTGAGTCAAATCCAAGTGATTAACAATCCCTCCTAATCCCCAGTCCAGAACGATCCCTACTTACATACTTACTACAATTTGACAAAAAGAGGGTTTAATTTGTGTGCGTATAATTCTCGCATCAAATTTTGGCGCCGTTGCCGGGGATTAGCAACTTTGCTAATCCTTTGGATTGTTATTTTCGTTTTCTTATTTGATCAGATTCTTGTGTTATTTTGTTTCTTGTTCTAGGTACTAGTTTATGACTCGGAGTTTTCATCCGATTCGTGAACATATCCTGGAGTGATTGGGTTCTTCGTCCGGCTGCAAGACGTAAAAGAAAGCGCTACTTGGGAGGCAACCCAATGCACTGAATAAAAACAATGCATGTTCAGTAAAAAAAAAAAAAAAAAAAAAAAAAAAAAGAATAATAACATGGCAAAATAATGTAACTTTCACAAAGGTTGTTTGCTTGAAGCCCCACTCCTTGGCAAAACTCTAGAAGCGGGAGGCATCGGAGCAGAAGGCATCGAGGCGGAAGGCATCGGGGCGGAAGGCATCGGAGCGGGAAGCATCGAAGATAGAGCATTCGAGGCCTCAATACTTGGCCAAACGCTGGAAGACCCAGGAAAAAGGTGCCTCTGGAGGAAACCCGAAAACCTTTGACGGTCATTTTGAATCCGACCTTCAGACTCTTGCAGCTCATCAAGCTTCCTCTTCATGCCCGTCGAATAATTGTTGGCAAGCACGTGCAAACTTCTATTCTCGTGCTTAAGCAGTTTGATCTCCTGCTTGAGACTTTCCACCTCTGCCATCAACGATTCAACCTGACGGGAGCGAGCAAGTAGGCGTTGGCCCATGTTGGACACAGAGCCTGCACACTGAACGCTGAGAGCGAGGGACTCTTGAACGACCAACTCATCGGACCGTCCTGAAAGCAGCCTACTATCCTTAGGAGTGAGGAGGTTCCTAGCTACTATCGTAGCTGTTGTTGCATCCGTCATCATGGAGTCCTCACCTGTAAGAGAACCGTTAGAAGATAAGAAAGAAGGGCGCCATACATTACCTTGACGGGGCACAACCAGATCACTGCTGAGACTCAAATCTAAGCTAAGGTTCGATGAGTTAGTCATTTTTCAAAGGTGTTCAGAGAGAAGGGGTGGATGGAGTTAATTCTCAAAGGGCCGGAGTCGATTTTCAAGAATGGGAAATCTTCAGAGGGTGCTTGTTGGGGTGATAAATACCTCTATAAAAAGCCAAGGCGCCGCGACCACCGATTCAAAAATCCGGATTTTCCTGCGTGAAGTTCGGCGACGCGTTCGCGGCTTTTCAGAAAACGCGTTCAACTTTGTCAAAAGATATCTGACAAAGTCGAAAACACGTGGAGGTCATCATCACAACTACACATCTTTAGCCGACAAGCACAAAGTTCGGCGACGCTTTCTCTGCTTTTCAGAAAACGCGTGCAGCTTTGTCAAAAGGAGCCGCATCCGCACCACTACGTGTCGTTCAGAAAGCGAAGGGGCGTCGTTCAGAAATCGAAGGGGCGTCGTTCAGAAATCGAAGAGGCGCCACTATTTCAAAAAGCCGGATTTGCGGGATCAAAACGTTTGTCGACAAGGGTAAAAGAACAGTACCACCACTTGATATTATCTCTATATATGTCGACCTTCATCTTTTATGGCAAGGCAGACCTGAAGAAAATGCCCAACTCTTCCTCACCTCTGAGGGCGCACTCCCAGCAAAGCCTTTCGAAATACTCAATTTTTTCTTCTTCCCCAAAGATGATACCAGATGCCTGGAGTACAGATGACCCAGGAGGAAACGATGGATTGAAGCATGTGCTGATTCATTCACCGCTTCTTCAAAGCAAAGGTATCTCATATCATCAAGGTCTAAAGCAAAAGTATCTCATATCATGCTCTTTCTCTGTTCTTTCCTTTGTCCTTGTTATTACTCGCATGGCAAAGTAAACGAAAGCAATCAGCCGGCACTTGGAGTCAGTCTTCTGATCTGGAACCGACTGCCTGGAATCCATTCCTGATTGCTTACCTAGCGTTGCTCTCGAGTAGTCATCTTCAACGGTTGACACACTTCCAGAGAAGGGACCACTTCTGCAAGGGGAGCAAGCAAGGCAAGGAAAATGATACATTGAAGCATGTGGAGACAAGCATAGGCTAAGTTATCCTCCAACCCTTTTCAATACGAATTGGAAAGATTGAACAAAGAAACAGACCAAAGGAGTAAGCTCAGACCTTCGGGGGAGACCAAAAGAATCCTGCTGCCCAGTTCAAGAGTAGCACAAAGGAAAATCAACGATGGGAGGAACCCCTGTGGAATCAACAAAATCAAGCCTCAATGCAATCACCAAGGAGAAGATGGAATTTACATTCCACAACCAGATTTGCGTCCCTAAACTCTTCTCTTTGTTATTTACATTATGCCATGTTTAGTATGTTTAGTTGCTGTTTTTATGTTTACTTTTGTTTGGTATGATTTTAAGCTTAAAACATTGAGGACAATGTTTGATTTAAGTGTGGGGGGGGTAACTAAGTATATTTAATGCAAATTCGTGGGATTTTATCACCCATTACTTCAAATGTTGTTCCTTGCTGTTTTAAGATGTTTTTAAGTTGTTTTAGAGTGTTTTAGTATGTTTTGATTTAATAACTCCGAAAATCACATAAAAATTTGAAAAAAAAAACATGTTTTGAAAAGCCTAAAAAGAGTGTTTTGAGTAGTTTTTGTGTGTTTGTGTCTTAGGGTACCTTCCAACACAATAATAAGGATTTGGTTTGTAATTGCATGACTGTTAAAAAGAGTTATAAACATAGAGAAAAGTTTGATTTACTCTTGGTATATGCTTGGTTATGGTTATAATGTATGACTTCACATGCAATCATAAAAGAAAAATTCGTTTTTGTAACATGCTTGAAGGAAGGAACTCAAACAAACGCTACAACCCTGTGAGACTCGAGCTATTACCTTCTTTGGAGAGTTATTTTATGTGATTCTTTGTTTTCTAAAGTTGTTGCATGATCTCATTATTCCTTGCTTGGTTGCTACTTAGAATGCAATTGTATCATGATAGAACTAAATGCTAGAACTTATATCCGTTTCATTCAAAGCATGATATTGATTGCATAACATACAATAAGATGAAGTTGTTAGTCAAGCCAAAGCCAAAAAGCCTATCCCTTTTCACATGTATGTAGGATTACCCCTTTTGAGCCTTTTCAAGCTTATTTTCTTTGTTAACCACATTATCCTCACCCAGCCTAGATTAGGACTTTCCATACCCTTGTTCTTAAAGGATAGTGAAGCATGACTTAGAATGAACTCCTTTTGATCAATATATTGCAGAAAATAAGTGTGGGGGAAGATAATAGGGCACGGCCAAAGAATGAAAAAAAAAAAAAAAAAAAAAAAAATAGAAAAGTGTTGAAAAGAAAGAAAAAGAGTTGAAAAATAAGTGAGAATGATCTCACAAGTATTGGTTATTGAAGGAAGGGTCCAAAAGAGTGAATTTGACCCTAGTTGTTGCATGAATCTTCCCTTGTGTTTAAAAGTTGATTTCTGCCATTAAAAGTGAGTTTAAGTGTCAATTTCATTACTTCGCTTCCTATTACTTTAAGAACCTTTGTTTTACTTTACCTTTCTTTGTTAAACCATTACCCTTAGCCCCGTTACAACCCTCAACTTCTATCTTGATGTTATGTATTCAATATGTGGAGTTTGATTTTGGTATGAGCTTATGGAATCACTGGTTCTCGTTCTAAGTAGTAGCATTCCATTCATGAGATCATATTCATGTCATTGTCGTAAATCCAGAAAATGCTTTCTTTGATATAACATATGTGAGTGTTAGAATTCATATTTACATCAATCTTCTCACATATACTAGTGTAGGGTGTGTAGTAAGAAAATCTGTGTGAAAATAGAGTGCATTCTAGTAAGAAATTGAGGAAATTCTCTAAGGCATGTTACTACATTCAAATCATGGTTTTAAATGCTTAATTGTGAACTAGTATGTGGTGACTATGAGTAAGAATGTACTTAAGTATAAAGATGGCTAAAATCTGTGGGAATAATGATTTTTAACTTGTCATGTGCATTGGAAATCCGTAAGACAATTGTTGGAAGGTGTAGGTTGTGTTTTGTTCGTTTTGTCTAGTTTCGTGTTCTTTTGTTGTTTTGTTTTGCTCGAGGACTAGCAAAAGATAAGTGTGGGGGTATTTGATAGGAGCATATTCATGCGACTTAAATGGCTTGTTCTCGTGCATTTACGTTATGTTTCTTTAGTTATTTTAGTACTTTAAGATATTTTCGTGTGTTTGTAGGTCCAAAGGGCTAAAGGAGCAAAAAGATGCATTTTGGAGACTTTTGGAGCACTTTTGGGCTAAGGATGGATAGCTTATGCTTGTAGCCAAAGTGTTGGACGAAATTGAAGACCAAAGTGTTGGAACCATGTTCCCTTTAGTTTTAGGACATTTAAACCTTTCCTAATCCCAATCATGCCATGCATAACACACCAACAACAACCTAGCCGTGCATCCCATTCAACTTTGCACATGCATTCATCAGCATAACATGCCATTGTCATTCCACTTCATTTCACCTTGCATTTCCAGATTATCCCTTTAATCATTCAACCATAAAGCCACATGCAATCTCATTCATCCACCACACATTCCAGCCCACTCCTACACATGTGCCGTGCATCTCCACAATCCCATTCATCAACACATGCATTCACATGCTTTCACAACCTAATTCACATGCACATTCATCCACCTTTCTCCCAAAAATCGTGCACATGCAAACACATTCATAGTCAGAAAAACAACATCATTGCTGTGCCTAATTCCATGCATTTCATCCATATTTCAGCCCATTCCTACACATGTGTCGTGCAAACCACCTTCAATCTACCTTTAACCCACATGCATTTCCAACCTAGCATTCCCATTCTTTAATCCAATTCAGCCACAAGACATTATCATTGCACCACAATCAGCCATTGCACATGCATTTCCACCCACATGCACTTTAATCATTCAATCACACCATCACACATTCATTCTCCAACCTTGCCGTGAGTTCCCATCAGATTTCCAGCATATTCACATGCATTCCATCCTTTAAAACATTGCACATGCACTCATCATCATAACCTAGCTGTCATTCCACTTCATTGCACATGCATCTTCAATTAAATCAGCCACATGCATTCATAAACCCCTTGTGCCGTCCAAAACACATGCATTTTCAGCCACATGCACATTCAATCATTCACTCCGCACTTTGTGCCGTGCTTCCATCTTTGTTCCAGCAACCCACATGCACAAGCCACTCCACAAACATCCCATGCCATGCATTCCCTTTCATTTCTGTCAAAGCACATGCACTTCCACCCTTTAATCACATGCATAAATCAACCACATGCATCTCCCATCACCATTCCAGATTTCCACCACCCTCCTAGCTGTCATGTTCCCCCCATTTCACCTATAAATAAACCTTCATTGCAGCCACAAAGGGGGGATCCATTCACCACAAAAATAAGGCCTTTGTGCCAGAAATTCACCCATTCATACACTCTTCCATTTCAGAATGTAGACATCAAACCACCCTTGCCGTGCTCTCCCTTACAATCCAAACACCATCCTTCCATTTTCACCACTCCCCAAACCATTCACACCATCAAACTATCCTTAGACCTTGTGCTACAACGAAGAGGAAGAGAAGAGTGCCTAAACGTTCATACAATTCAAGTTTGAGTTGTTGGAATGTTTAGGTGTTTCTTTGATTTCAAAGTTATGAGGAAATTCGAAATATATGTTTATGCTTGCATTTTGATTTGATTACTTCTAATTGCGTTTCATAAGTGTGGATTCAATTCGTTTAACTGTTTGATTGATAACTTATTTATGTATGTTTATTGAGAGTGCACACTTAATTTTCATGCATGAATATGACGCTAGAATATAAGTGAGTTTCACCTAATAGTTACGAACTTATATTCACAAGTAGTGGAGGTTGCTTATAAACAATCGCTTTAAACGAATTCTTGGCATAAGTTTCATGCGTATTCCATAGTAACGAATGCCTCGTCAACACTTATAATTTTCATGATGCTTAATGATCTTTGATTGTATCTTTATTGTGCTGTTCACGTAAAGGACTTTTGGAGAATGTTGTGAATTGCGTTGCGCTAACCCATCCAATTCATTAACTTAAGGAGACTTTGACGGTTAATTTAAGCGGACCTAATTAACCCGGGGCGTTGAGAATTCATGGTTTATTGAAATGCAATTGGAAATCATTTTATTATGCAAGTGTAACATGTGTGGAGATGAACCCCTTAGCTAGGTTCCCATCCATTCAATTTCATCACATTCATCTTTACTATCTGTTTTAATTTAAATCTGTGCATTTTATTTAATTTCATCAAAAACCAAATCCCCCTTTACTTTATTGTCCAATTTAGTTAGAAAGTATCTTAGTTTGTGTTTATAAGTGTTTTGATTCATTTTGTTACATAAATTCGTCCAAATTCACCAAAGTGCTCAAAACTGCCCATAAAGTGATTTTAAGGCAGTTTTGAGTGTTTTGGGTGATGTTTGAGTCTTTTGGTTTGTTTTAGTGTTTTAAAGTTTAGTTTTGCATTCTTTGAGTCTAGTATAGTGTTTCATATTGTTATTTTACGTTTTTGAGTCAAATCCAAGTGATTAACAATCCCTCCTAATCCCCGGTCCAGAACGATCCCTACTTACATACTTACTACAATTTGACAAAAAGAGGGTTTAATTTGTGTGCGTATAATTCTCGCATCAGGTAACTCCCAAATTATTTCTTTCAAATTATATTGATTAGCTAATTAATTGATTTATTACTCAATTAATTCATTAATTAGCTAGTTGATGGTGATTAACACCCAAAAAACCACTAAAGTGGCCGGTTCCTATCTCTCCCAAAGGAGTCGGCCACACCCTTATAATTACCACCCCATTTTCTCCAAAAACCTAAGTTGAATCCTCTTGCAAGCATCGAAGGTTCTTCAGCCAAAGCCCCATCCCCAATTCATGGTAGGGGTGTGAGGCTCTTAGCCTTGACTTAAGGTGTCAATTGTTTTTGCAGGTGCATTTTCATCCAAGAACAGGAAGGAAGAAATTTGCATCCACAGTACTATTGTGAAATGCTAAAATAATCCTACATGATGCGTAGGTAAGTTTATTATGTTGATTAGAATTATTGAATCATTATGGCATGCTTATATTTATGTAGTCTGCTCATCATTGCTGCACCCCGGTGTTAGTGCTTGCCCAGGGCCAGTCTTTCATGTGTATGTTCACCTCTGCTCCATACGCTTGCCTTGGATCCAAGTAGGTGCCAGTCCTGTCGTACATGTTGCATTAGGCAGCTTCGACTCGTAGGTGATCGTAAATAGCACCAGTCTTCACGTGATTATAGCACTAGAGCGTATATTATGATTACACCCAACCCTGTCGTACAGGTTGCATTAGGAAACTCCGACTCGTGTGCTAGCATAGATTGATGAGCATCAGTTCAGTCGTACAGGTCACATTAGGCGACTCCGACTTGTGGGCTAGTATAGATTGATTAAACGCCTGATTTTACTTATATTACTGTTGAGATATTGTGATGTGGCATACTTTTGGATTGATTGTTGATTTGCATTTGGTTTCATACCTATATGTAGTATGATTTTCTGGAAACTATACATGTTTTATGACGAGGGGTTAGTACGTTCAGAAAATAAATGGATGTTTTATAAACCTTTGTTTTTGCCAACTCACCCTTCCACTTTTCGCCCATCCAGGTCCAAGATAGCTTATTTACTCTATGGCGTACAAGGAGTTGCCGGCGATTCTAACATACACTACTGCACACTCACTTTATTAGTTTAAATAATTTCTAGTTTCGGTTTTAATTTATTCACACTTTTACATCACTTATACTTTTGGTTACGTCATCTTCGGATGACGGCCAACATGCCTCGACTCCAGTTAGGGTGTGTCAAAGATCTTTTGGTTTGTGCAGCAATTGTGTTTGCACATTTTGGATTTCTTTCCTTATCTATAGTCTTTATTTGAATATTGTTGCATACTTCTTCTGTCCTGATGGTGTAATGTGCGTGGACAGTCTGTGAGTTGAATAGTTACATATTTGGTTAAATAATATAATGTTGTCGCGCCTGTGGTTGGATGTATCATGTCCAAGGTGATACCGCGTGAGAAGATCTTGGTTTTGTGGAGCCATAAATTGTGGTCAGATTATAGTTCTCATTTTTGGATTTCCTTGCTTATATATATTTTTGGTTTAGATATTGTTGGTTAATTCTTTTGTCCAAATAATAAACTGTGGGTGAACAGGTTGTGAGTGGAATTGATATATATATATATATATATATATATATATATATATATATATATATATATATATCCTTAAATAAAATGATTTCAATGTGTGTATGGCCGCTTCTGGCATGGTCCAGGTGATGTTACCAAAGAAGATCTCCATTTAGTAGAGCCTTAAATTTTCGTTTAACAGTTTTGTTTTCGATCGGGCATAATTTCTTTCTTAAAAAATAAGCACACAGTCAAGATTTTGCATCCTCATTTTCTCTGATTTTAGTATTGTTTATTGTCGTGGTTAATTGTTTTAAATGCAGGTTGTTATATAGAGCTTAGGAATTTGAGTTTTGGTCGTGTGATGGTCAAATACTTTATTCATTAAGTGATTAAGTTAGTGCTGATCATTTGAGACCATACAAACTAAATTAGTTGTGGGTAACCTAAAATTTAGGTAACAACCATTAATCTCTAATTATTCACAATTTTCGTTTATAGAAGAAAAAAAAGTAGTTTCTAACTATGACACCAAAGAAAAGTATAGTCTTTTTTCTCTTTGTCAACTTATTAAACATGATTTCCTAAGTGTTTATGTTTTTAATTTGTCCGTTTGCAGTGTGAGAAAGTTCTTATTATCTACTTGACCCTACAGTTTGCTGCCTGCACATGTGCTTGACGTTTTGTTCCACTTTCTGTAAGTAATGTATGGGTCTTTGTAATATGTGGTCTCTTTTATAATCTTCCCCTTTGAATCGTTGCTTTGCTGCTTTTATCAAACGTTTAGGAGAGGGATTTAGGTTTCTCTCTCAACGGCAAAGACACCTTTGGGAGGGAAAGTTGGGTTCCAGTTTTGTATCCTTTTTTCCATATTAAATCCTTCTTTCCAATTTTGTATACTTAATTAAAATTAGTTATACACACACACACACACACACACACACAAGTCGTATAGTTTGTTAATTCAGGTTTGACATCTTAGTGTTTTATATTATTTTTGAACTTAACTTGGCAGTATTAGATTGTTAGTGGGGGTTCAATTCAAGGTCAATGCGATGTGCTTTGTTCTACAATTGTGTTCAAACATTTTGGATTTATTTCTTTATCTATAGGTTTGCATTAATATTGTTTATTGTCAAGTTAGTTCCTTTCCATGCACATCGGTATATAAAGCTTGCGATTTAGGTTTTTAGTCATGTGATGCTCAAATGCTTTATTAATTAATTGGTTAAATGTCTGGTGGTCATTTGAGGCTATAGAATATAAAATTTGTTGCGGATGCGTTGAAATTTAGGTGAGTACCATGGATACCTGATTGTTTCAAATTTGGTTTATTTCGATTTCACATTAATGTAAAGTTATATTTATGGAAGAAAAAACAAAAAAAAAAGAATTTGCACCCATGCCACCTGACAGAGATAACGGTCTTTTATTTCTTTCTTAATGTATTAAAACTGACTTACTAAGTGTTTTTCTTTTTGGTTTATCCATTTGCAGTGTGGTAAATTAGTTGATTATATCTCCTTAACCCTACTTTTCCCTTCCAGGACAAGTGCTTCACATTTTGTTTCACTTTTGGTAAGTAATGTTTTAGTCTTTGTAATATTTGGTTTCTTCTTTAGTTTGCTTTTTGCAACCATTGTTTTATTGCTTTCATAATGTGTTGAGTGTTTGATAATAGTTATTGTATGTCATCTGTTAATGTGTGGTCATTTGTGTTACTATCCTAATGTGAACTGTATTTTTTTTTTATCAAGTTTAGTTCTTTAATTACTTTTGGTTGGCTTATTTCTTTTCTCAGTCCTTTTTATTTTTGGAGTTTCGAGTTTGTGTTGTGGTTATCGATTTTGTAACAGTTATGTTAAAATTATTTTGACCATTTACTTAATTAGGAATGAAACAAATCAGTCATTTCTTTCATATTTGTTTTCAGATTTGTGTTATGGTGATTCTTATCTTTATAAAATTTATATTCACTTTCAACAAATTCAATGGAAACAGTCAAGGTCACCCCTATTGCAGAATTGTGCACTTACACTAAAGCAAACAAAATAAAGATTCGTGTGTGTAGGATATAGAAATCTAGCATTTCTGTAACTATTCACAAATACATAACACTACATTGTATGTTGATGAAATGGTGAGCCATCATTGTCCCATAATTTTAATTAAGTATTTTAACAGTTATAGTTATGTCATCAGTTTTTTTTATTTTTTATTTTTCATTTGTTAGTTTGTTAATTTATATTCATGTTTATATATATATAGTTTACAGTTTGATTTTTTCACGTGTAAAAGTCCTTTGTAAATCTTGGTTGTCATAGTTTACATATTTTCAGTTAGTCCATTTACCCACTGTGCTCATTCAATTTCTCTGTGCCAAAATATAATTTTTTTGCTATTTATTTGTTCATAACTTTTTTAAATATGTTATTATTCTTTTTTTTTTTTTTTTTTTTTTTTTTTATGGCATTTGATCAATTACAAAGAACAATGCGGTTAAAACATGTGCATCAGACATTCATTGTGAACTAGTAGCCTCAAAGATTGATGCCAGTAATTGCTACCAAATCGTGAATTTTCGCACGATCAGAATTAGAGGACAGTATAAAGTGGTGCTGCATGATACCTAAGTTATATTCATCGCTACGACAGTGTTTAAAAAACTCTCTACTGTCTTTCCACCCATCCCTCGACATCAGCTGTTCCTACTGGATTTTAACATGCTTTATCCCCGTCTGAACAGAGATGATACTCTTACAAGTAACATCAATACGTGTATATATGTCTCTCTATATGTGTGTGTATCTACATGTCCATCAATTAAAAACATTTCTGTTGTTTTTTCAGTGAAATGAGTTTTGACATTATTTTTGTATTAACTTTTTAAATTATAAGATGTGATTGGCCATATAATTGCGGTCCAGCAATTGGAACCAAAATAGATTAATCGAAGTATAGCGCAAAAATGTGATATATACATTGAGAATATCAGGTTGTTCTTGTGACAGCCCGTCCCAGAAATATTAAAACGTACGCGTGAAAAGACTATTTTAAAAATATGGGGATGTTCCTGAGGTTGAGTAGATCACGTTGGTGTATTCATACACCCCATTTGAGCATTGTATGAGAAGTTATTTCTAAAGGTTTGGTTATGTGCTTTAAAATTGACGTTTTTGTACTTATTTCGCATATAGGTGATACCTATCCCGAGGACGAGCGTGGTCACTCGAGGCAGGGGGACCACGACCCTTCCACATACCAGTGAGTGGACTTTTGGTTTTCCGTATATACCTATATACATATATTTTCCCAGAAATCGATTTAAATTGTTATTTGCCATAGGCCATGCATTATATTATCGTTGTTTATGCATCGTTAGTTGCAATATTAATCGTATACATATTTATATGCATATTTGGTGCTGCGGACGCACAGGTAAGTGCCAGGTAAATGTTATTCATGTTTATATTCAGTAGTGATTTGAGATGCATAAAGAGCTCATAACCTGCACCCCCGGTGTTAGTGCTCCCGCCCAGAGTTGGGCACAGTCCTTCACGTGATGTTCACCTCCCGCACCACACGCTCAGCTTGGATCCAAGTTAGGTGCACAGTCCTGTCGTACAGACCACTTTAGGTGGTTCCGACTCGTAAGTAACCCGCGATTATTCGCCCAGCCTTCACGTGATCGTAGCACTAGAGCGTATATATGTATTACACCCAGGCCTGTCGTACAGACCACTTTGGGTGGTTCCGACTCGTGTGCAGGTCCAGCTAGTGAGATTGAGATTTGAGCTCTAGATTCAGCCATACAGGTCACGTTAGGTGACTCGGGCTGCCAGATTATATGTTATCGATATGATTTATACCTGAGCACTTGCATTTCATTTTTAGGTTTTGGCATGGCATATTCTTGAGCATGATTGATATATATATGTATATCTATTTTCTGGGAAGTATACAGGTTTTACGGCGAGGGGTTAGAATGTATTTATTAATGGTTTTCGAAAAGCTTTGTTTTTGCCCACTCACGCTTTTGTTTTGCGCCCCTCCAGGTTCTAGTTGACTAGCAGGTTTGGTGGTTTTCCCCAGAGGACTTTCCCAACATTTCTGACAGACGATCACCAGCGTAGGGCCACCTTCGGGTGTATTGTTGTCGCATCATTTTCATTTGGATTGCTTTAGGCTTATGCTCTGAACTTGTGTCTCATTTACGCTAGCACTTGTTTCTATTACCTTTTGTATGCTAGTTTTTATTATTCGTACTATTTACATTACTATTTTATTAGCTTCCGCACTGTGCACATGGCTACGTCACTTCCGCGTGACGGCCATCACGCCCTAATCTAGGTCGGGGTGTGTCAGTTTGGTATCAGAGCCTAACCCTGGTCGTGGTGTGCCGACGAGGATGTCGGGCCCCTAAGGGGGGTGGATTGTGACATCCCACATCGCCCAGGGGAGTGATCCTTACATGTATAGTCCCATCCATACCTAGCACGAGGCCTTTTGGGAGCTCACTGGCTTTGGGTTCCGTAGGAACTCCGAAGTTAAGCGAGAAGGGGCCTTGAGCAATCCCATGATGGGTGACCCACTGGGAAGTTGCTCGTGAGTTCCCAAAAACAAAACCGTGAGGGAATGGTAAGCCCAAAGTGGACAATATCGTGCTACGGTGGTGGAGCGAGCTCGGGAAGTGATCCTTCCCGGGCCGGGATGTGACAAATTGGTATCAGAGTCTAGGTTTGGCAGTCCTGTGCTTTTGTGAGTATTCTAATGGTTTTGGTGTCTTCTGTCAGAATTATGCCGCCTCGTCGGGAACCACGTCGCTCTGCTGAGCCTAGTTTCCCCGATATTGCTCAGCTGGGGGAAGCTATTGCTACAGCCATTCAGTCGGCAATTCGCCCTCCCCAGAGGACTCCTCTGGAGACTATGTACAATTTGAAATTGGATAAGTTCGAAGGTAGTGAGGGTCATAAGGGTGCAGAGAGATGGTTAGAGCATATTGAGAAGACTTTTCGTGTGCTGCATAATCAGGGGAACCTTCCTGTTGAGAGGTGGGTTGAGACGACATCATGGTTTCTGGGTAAGGAGTCTGCAGCCTGGTGGGAGCAGGAATCTCGTCGTTTGACTCCAGCTGAGAGGATTGATTGGGATGTTTTCCAAGAGTTGTTCAGGAGAAGGTTTGTGCCTCCTGAGTATATTGATCGAAAGAAGCAGGAGTTCACCGAGTTGAGACAGGGGAAGTTGACGACGAATGAGTACTATCGGAGATTCACTGATCTGTCTCGCTATTATCCAGATGTTGCGGGTAATCCGGCGGAGATGCTTCGTCGTTTCCGCCTAGGTACTAAGAAGAAGTGGCGTTCGATGGCAACCACTACCCATTGTGACACCTACCAGGATTTCTATGAGATATTGTTGAGGATTGAGGATTCAGAGAACATGCCGAGCAAGAGTGAGGAGGAAGAGAATGATGGCAATCAGAAGAAAGATGATAAGGGTTAAGGTCAGGCGTTGCTCGGACCTCGTAGGATGTAGAACTTTAAGAGGGGTGGCACTAGTTCTAGCTCTTCTAGCGGTGGTTTTAGTGCCACTGGTCAGGGACGAGGAGGTAGGTTTGCTGGTGGTGCCAGAGGGCAGAGACAGGGTGATGGTGGTCGAGGCAGGGCCCTAGTTTGCCGTAGGTGTAATAACCGGCATTTTGGTGAGTGCAGGCGTGGTAGCAGTGGTTGTTTTACGTGTGGGCAGATGGGACATCGGGCTGCAAATTGTCCCCAGAGTCAGCAGCAGAAGCCACAGCAAACTTTCTTGCCGCCACCTGCGCCGATTCAGCAGATTCAGGGTCCGGGTAGTTATGGACAGGCAGGTCGAGGTGGTGCCTACCACTATCAGGGCGATGCTGTTCCTTATGCCCCGGGACAATATCAGTATCCCCAGGACCCATATTCCCAGGGTGGTTATCCTCCGTATTCTGGCGGCTATATGTCGTATCCTCCAGCTTCAGTAGGCGGTTCTCAGTGGTTTCAGGGAGGACAGTTCCAGCAGGGAGAGATTGTTATGAGTAGTGCGGGGTCTTCGAGGCAGTCTGGTCAACCTAGTCAGGGGCGTGGCACTCAGAGTCGTGGTGGCCAGACGAGCAGGGGTCGAGGTGGATGACGACAGACCCAGGGGCGTATTCATAATATTTCTCTACAGGATGCTCAGAATAATCCAGATTTGATCATGGGTACGTTAAATATCCTTGGTTATTTTGCTAGAGTATTAATTGATTATGGTGCTACACATTCTGTGATTTCTCATACATTTGCTCAAGTGACGCAACCTCGCCCCACACCTCTAGGGTATGATTTAGAGTTCGCTATGCCTAGAGGAGAGAGATGTATTGTAGATCGTGTGTACCCAGGATGTCCAGTGATAGTAGAGGATGTGGTTATGCCACCTGATCTTATCCCGTTAGATATTGTTGACTTTGATGTGATTCTGGGCACAGACTAGTTGCATTTCAATCGTGCCAATATTGATTGTTACGGGAAAATAGTTACGTTTCATCGTCCTGGACTACCTGTGGTTACTTTTGTGGGCGAGCAGAGTGGGGTGAGACATGGTGTTATTTCGGCTTTGCGAGCGGAAAGGTTGTTATCTAAAGGTTGCCAGAGGTACCTAGCTCATGTGGTGTTGGATGAGGCCGCTCCTAGTAGAGTTGAGGATGTGAGAGTAGTCAGACACTTTCCTGATGTTTTCCCCAAGGATTTACCTGGTTTACCACCAGACCGAGACATGGAGTTTACTATCGAGTTGCTTCCAGGTACTAATCCTATTTCCTTGACTCCTTATCGTATGGCTCCCGCTGAGTTAAGGGAATTGAAAGTTCAGTTGCAGGAATTAGTGGATAAGGGTTTTATTCAGCCCAGTACTTCACCTTGGGGTGCTCTAGTATTGTTTGTGAGGAAGAAAGACGGAACCTTGAGGCTATGTATTGATTACAGGCAATTGAATCGGATGACGATTAAAAACCGTTATCCGTTGCCACGTATTGATGACTTGTTTGATCAGCTTCGAGGTGCTTGTGTATTCTCCAAGATTGACTTGAGGTCTGGGTATTATCAGCTGAAGATTAGTAGGGATGACGTCCCTAAGACGGCATTCAGGACTCATTATGGTCATTACGAGTTTCTGGTTATGCCATTTGGGTTGTCGAATGCACCAGCTGCATTTATGGATTTGATGAATCGGGTGTTCCAGCCATATTTGGATAGGTTTGTTATTGTTTTCATCGACGACATTCTGGTGTATTCCAAATCGAAGGCGGAGCATGTTCGACATCTTACTTAGGTGTTGAAAAGGTTGAGGGAACACCAACTGTATGCTAAGTTTAGCAAGTGCCAGTTTTGGTTAGACCAAGTTGCGTTTTTGGGGCACATCATTTTGGCTCAGGGTATTTTGGTGGACCCTCAGAAGGTCGCAGCGGTGGAGAATTGGGAGTAACCGCGAACCGTCACAGAGGTGAAGAGTTTCCTTGGTTTAACAGGGTATTATCGGCGGTTTGTTAAGGATTTCTCTGTGATTGCTTTACCACTGACGAGATTAACGATGAAAGACGTTAAATTCGAGTGGGATGATAAGTGTGAATAGAGTTTCCAGCAGTTGAAGTATTGTCTTACTCATGCACCTGTTTTGGCACTCCCAGACGATAGTGGTGACTTCGAGGTTTATAGTGATGCTTCCTTGAATGGTCTGGGATGTGTGTTGATGCAGCATGGTAGTGTGATTGCTTATGCTTCACGACAGTTGAAACTGCATAAGTTGAATTACCCTACGCATGATTTGGAGTTGGCAGCTATCATTTTTGCGTTGAAGTTATGGAGGCATTATCTTTACGGAGAGAAATGTAGGATCTTTACAGATCACAAAAGTCTTCAATATCTTTTTACGCAGAAAGATCTTAATCTTTGTCAACGGAGGTGGTTGGAGTTGCTCAGTGATTATGACTGCACGATTGATTATCATCCTGGTCGTGCAAATGTAGTTGCTAATGCACTTAGCAGGAAGTCTCAGGGCCGCATTAATGCGTTGTATGCGAGTCGTATTCCTCTTCTGGCAAATTTACGTTCTACAAGAGTGAGGTTGGAAGCAGAAGACCGAGATGTGGCTTTACTTGCTAATTTTCAAGTTAGACCAATTTTAGTTGATCGGGTGCTTGAAGCTCAAGTAGCTGATCGAAAAACCCAGGAATTGATCCAAGCTCGAGATCGAGGAAGGAGGAGAGACCTCAGAGTTCGTGAATCGGATGGCATGTTAATGCAGGAGGGTAGAATGTTCGTGCCTAATAATTTGGATTTGAAGAAAGAAATTCTCGATGAAGCACATATCTCGGCTTACGCTATGCATCCAGGAGCTACTAAAATGTATCATACCATTCGACCCTTTTATTATTGGCCGGGTATGAAGAGGGAGATAGCCGAGTATGTGAGTAGGTGTGCTGTTTGTCAGCAAGTTCAGGCGGAAAGGAAGAAGCCGTTTGGGTTGTTGCAGTTGCTTCCCGTTCCAGAGTGGAAATGGGAAAATATCACTATGGATTTTGTGTACAAGCTTCCGCGTACACATAATGGCTTTGATGGCATTTGGGTGATCGTTGATCGGCTTACTAAGTCAGCACATTTTATTCCTGTGAGGGAGAAGTATTCCTTGGGCCGATTAGCGGAATTGTTTATCTCGAAGATTGTGAAATACCATGGTGTTCCTGTGAGTATTGTCTCGGATCGTGATCCACGATTTACATCCAAGTTTTGGGTGGCTTTTCAGGAAGTTTTGGGTACGAGATTACTTTATAGTACGGCGTATCATCCTCAGACGGACGGACAGTCAGAGAAAACCATTCAGACTTTGGAGGATATGTTACGAGCTTCGGTACTACAGTTTAGTGATGCTTGGCACAAGCGGTTAGATTTAATGGAATTTGCCTACAACAACAGTTTCCATTCGAGTATCGGCATGGCGCCATTTGAGGCATTGTATGGTAGATCTTGTCGCACGCCGTTGTGTTGGTCAGAGGTCGGAGAAAGAGTTTTAGTGGGTCCAGAGATTGTTGAGGAGACTACTTAAAATGTTCAAATAATTAAGTCTAACCTGAAGGCAGCCCAGGACAGGCAGAAGAGTCTAGCAGATCGGCATGCTACGGACAGAGTGTATGAGGTCGGAGATTGGGTATTTCTGAAGCTTTCACCGTGGAGAGGAGTTGTGCGGTTCGGAAAGAAGGGTAAGTTGAGTCCCAGGTACATTGGACCTTACATGGTCACAGAGCGAGTTGGTGAGGTAGCTTACAGGTTGGAGTTGCCTCCGGAGTTGGCTAGAGTACATAACGTGTTCCACGTGTCTATGCTTCGCATTATGTTGCTGATCCGTCTCATGTGATACCTCCTCCACCCTTGAAAATTAATCCAGATTTGACTTATGATGAGGAGCCAGTGACGATACTAGATTGGAAAGAAAAGGTTCTGAGGAACAAGACGGTGAACTTAGTAAAAGTTTTGTGGAGGAATCATTCAGTCGAGGAAGCTACGTGGGAGACAGAAGATCGGATGAGGGATTTGTATCCTCGGTTGTTCTTTGATCACTAGGGGTTGATGTTTGGTTGTTTTGAATTTCGGGACGAAATTCTATTAAGGTGGGTAGGTTGTGACAGCCCGTCCCAGAAATATTAAAACGTACGCGTGAAAAGACTATTTTAAAAATATGGGGATGTTCCTAAGGTTGAGTAGATCACGTTGGTGTATTCATACACCCCATTTGAGCATTGTATGAGAAGTTATTTCTAAAGGTTTGGTTATGTGCTTTAAAATTGACGTTTTTGTACTTGTTTCGCATATAGGTGATACCTATCCCGAGGACGAGCGTGGTCACTCGAGGCAGGGGGCTACAACCCTTCCACATACCATTGAGTGGGCTTTTGGTTTTCCGTATATACCTATATACATATATTTTCCCAGAAATCGATTTGAATTGTTATTTGCCATAGGCCATGCATTATATTATCGTTGTTTATGCATCGTTAGTTGCAATATTAATCATATACATATTTATATGCATAGAGAGCTCATAACCTGCACCTCCAGTGTTAGTGCTCCCGTCTAGAGTTGGCCACAGTCCTTCACGTGAAGTTTACCTCCCGCACCACACGCTCAGCTTGGATCCAAGTTAGGTGCACAGTCCTGTCGTACAGACCACTTTAGGTGGTTCCGACTCGTAGGTGACTCGCTATTATTCGCCCAGCCTTCACGTGATCGTAGCACTAAAGCGTATATATGTATTACACCCAGGCCTGTCGTACATACCACTTTAGGTGGTTCCGACTCGTGTGCAGGTCCAACTAGTGAGATTGAGATTTGAGCTCTAGATTCAGCCGTACAGGTCACGTTAGGTGACTCCGGCTGCCAGATTATATGTTATCGATATGATTTATACCTGAGCACTTGCATATCATTTTTAGGTTTTGGCATGGCATATTCTTGAGCATGATTGATATATATATACGTATATCTATTTTCTGGGAAGTATACAGGTTTTACGGCGAAGGGTTAGAACGTATTTATTAATGGTTTTCAAAAAGCTTTGTTTTTGCCCACTCACGCTTTTGTTTTGCGCCCCTCCAGGTTCTAGTTGACTAGTAGGTTTGGTGGTTTTCCCCAGAGGACTTTCCCGGCATTTCTGACAGACAATCACCAGCGTAGGGCTACCTTTGGGTGTACTGTTGTCGCATCATTTTCATTTGGACTGCTTTAGGCTTATGCTCTGAACTTGTGTTTCACTTACGCTAGCACTTGTTTCTATTACCTTTTGTATGCTAGTTTTTATTATTCGTACTATTTACATTACTATTTTATTAGCTTCCGCACTGTGCACATGGCTACGTCACTTCCGCGTGACGGCCAGCACGCCCTGATCTAGTCGGGGTGTGTCAGTTCTTTTGTTTAACTTTTGCAATTCTAAATTGTTAATATCATTTTATCTGTTAGGGTGGGAAGAAAATTTAGTCTTTGTTTCTCATTTGTTTTGTGCACAGAAAAGAAGAATTGTCTGTTACGTTGTGGGTAAATATTGCAGAAGCTTTTTGTTCTTTATCGATCCAGAAGTTGTCTTTGCCAATTATTGTTGTGTTTACAAGTTTAAAAGTCAAGATTTACCAAGGTAGCTCATTTAACTAAAACCCACTTTTTCTATCTTTATTTGGTTATGTTCTTACATTTCTTGCTATAAACTTTTCCACTCTTTTATCATTATGCGATTTTAGTGTATTCGGTTGCTATCTCTTATGACAGAATGTTTTTTTCATTTTTATTTCTTAATTGTCAACTGTTAGAATCTATTCATTACGGTTTGTATTTCGTTTCTAGTCTTGCGTGTTCAAATTATTTTACCACATTTTTAAATGTATTCATTACAATTTTTTTTCTCGCATTTAAACACCTATCATTCGATTAAAAATACTTACTCATCTCTAATATTTACTAATGTTTGTTTTATAATTCTGTTATTATTTTTTGGCATCTGCATACAACATCGTCTTGAATAGTATTGGCTCCTCACTTTTTTTCATCGACCGAGACATCCTAGAGGTTAACTCATATAAATTAGTGTGAGTGCACATCTAAAATCGTGCTTCCTGTTTAAACCTCCAAACATGCTGATTTTTCAAAATTCTTTATTTTGTTTTTAAACTTGCAGGTTCTCAACCTGTAAAGTCCCTGTAAAAATACTGCCTCCTTCTTTAAGGCAGGCAAATGAGGCTGAAATTCTGCGTACTGCAAGAAGAGTAACAATATGTATAAGGTATACAAACGATTTATGCGTTCCTATCTTTTTTTTTTTTTTTTTTTTAAAAAGCATGAACCTGCATTTTTACATGTTGAACAAAGACTAATTTTGTTGTTGCTCTTTTATGATACACATGTCACAAAACATTTCATAGAATGATACATTCCTATGTAAAGCATCTGTCAAACGTTTCGACACACATTATGATTGGTGGTACAATGCTTACCCCAATTGTGTCAAGCAAATGCATAACGACCCAGCGACCGGACAACTCATCTGTCAGAAACACCCCAACCAAATTCCAACACCCTGGTAACATTTAATATGCAAGTTTATTGTTCTGTCTTTTTTTTACTTTTTCTTCAATTTTCAACTCCGTGCTGTTTCTTTGCAAGTAAAAAATGAGTTCAAATCTGTAACCTCTGTTGTATAAAGTTCTTTGCTCTAATTGTTAACAATGAGTTATAAACCATAAAAAACTCGTGCAACTCAAATTTTAAATATAGGTACAAAGTTAATTTGATTCTTGAAGACAGCACTAATGAAATCAATGCTTTGATAATTGGCAAAGCTAAAGAAAAACACTTTGGTATCGTTTGGTATGCAGACGGGACGGGACAGAACGGAATAGGACGGAACGGGATGGGACAGGACGGAACGGAACGGAGCGGGAGCAAAGATGCCCTCGGATGGAAACAAGGAGGAAGAAGATGGAGACGGAGAGGTTATAATTTTGTGTTCCACGGATGTGGAACGAGTCGTTCCAGGGGGGTGAGGTGGAACGAAAATTCACTCAAAACTCATCCCGTGGAACAGCTCGTTCCACCCGTTTTAAGCGCACCAAATGTGGGACGGAACGCCTTGTCCCACTCTGTTCCGTCCCGTCCCACGTACCAAACGGTGCCTTTGGTATGGCCTGCAAAGATTTGGTCATGAATCAGAGATTGGTTGACCAACAACTGCCAAATGAGTTTTTGCGACTAATTGGACAAAAGAAGATTTTTCACTTGCGGTTCGAAAATAGAAAGAATAGTTTACAAAAAAGTGATGTGCTGATTTACAATGTGTCGGGCAAGACAGCTATAAAACGGATAACTCCACAGATGTACCAAGAGCAGCCACAGTATCTTCCACTACTGTATCATCTTCGATCTCACCACCTGAAACAAGCGGAGAATCACATAAACGAAAGAGGGAGTCCGTGAGGAAAGCTCTTTTTACTGGCAGTGAAGAGAGGTTTTGATTCAAACTCCATACTGTCATCAAATCTGATACTTTTCTTTTACTTCCCTGTGTTCAAACATGCATATCTTCTGCCTATCTTGCTTTGCTTAAAATATACCTGTGAAGAATCTTTTTTTTTTTTAAAAAAATGAGTAAAGAGTATTACGAATTATAGTTGGGCAACATTTTTTATGTTTTGTGCAATAAAATGTGCTCATTAGTCATGGCCATTTAAAATAGTGAGGCAGAAGAAATTTCAGAAGTTGACCCAAAAGAATTTGATGAAATGCCTATCAAATCACTGGAAAAAAAAATCGCCTCCAGCTACTTCAAAAACAAATACAATCCCCCCAAAAATGAACTAGGTAAGTATGGTTTCATTTTGCTAATTTTTTTGCTTCAAAACTGCTCAAATGTGAACTTAATCACTGTCTAAATGCCTTCCATTGTTTTTCTCTGTCTAGCTTGGTTTCTCAACGTCAATGCTGATAGTGCTCCTGCAACAAGACCTTTCATGCTCTGCTACAGAATATTTTGCATCTTTTGTTACTCTATATTAAACATTGTCTAAGATCTTTGGTAGTTTGTAAATACCACTTTCTGCTCAAAACTAGACAATATTTTTTGTACCTCCATATACCAGCATTTGTTAATTTTTTGTGTACAGAAGCTGGTTTAGTTTTTAGAGCACATAGGGTTGCTAAAGTAGAATATATAGCTCTAATATTTTTTGTATCTCCATATGAAAGTATTTGCTAATTTTTTGTCTGTAAAAATAATCATCCTAATCCAAAAACAGTTGTAACTGTTGTGATCCAATAAAAAACTCCCAAGTTCATCCCTATATTCTCACAATTCAAGCTTTTCTCTAGCTTTTCCAATTTCTTTGTTATTAGTGTTGTTACTGCTTTGCAAATCCATTTTTCAAGTCTTTAATATAGCATTTCATCCTGCTTTAAAACCCGCAGCAACGCGCGGGTACTAATAACTAGTGGATGCCTAAAATCCTTTCCAGACATACAACTCAAGTGGTCAACATCATCAATAACAGTTAAAAAAAGAAGATTGCACTAGTGTTTTCCAACCAAAATATCAGCTCCTATATATGTGGCATGACATGAAATAGCAACACATGAGTTGCTGTCAAATTTGACAACTTCAAATAATTTTTAATTAATTATTAAATGTTTTTATTAGCTTTTTATTAGTTCAAACATTTATTATAATTATTTACTGATTATGTGACTGTTGCAAGTTGTCTTCCATCTTACCTCTTCTTCTTTTTAATTCAACAAATATTTTTTTTTAATCAACGAATAGCTTTGTGAATAGACATCCTATAGTGCTTTGTGCTTCACAAAAATCCTACGGTGCTCTGTTAACAAAAAATGTTCTTAGAGGTGATGCTTATTGAGTTGGATTTTTATTTCTTCTATTTTCAATTAAGGGGTTGTCTTTTATTAGATTATTTGTATTACCATTCTATTAAATAATGTGAAATTTTATCATGAATTGTTTCATAGGTTACATTGCTACATCACAAGAGACATACAGTTACAAGGTTTCAAAATGTACAACTTACAGAAACCTGTGTACTTGCAGACAGGAACTACCTTCGCTCTAGGACTTTACATTTCCATGGTAATCATTACTGCCTCCTACGCAAGGCCACTGCGAATCAACCAAGCTGCAATTCGACAAGCTCACATTTCCGGCAGGCAGGCATGAAGAATTTATGGATAACTGCTGGCCTGAACATACCCCGTTGCAATTTGACATGCTAACGCTTCCTGCAGGCAGGAATGAAGAATTCATGGACAACTGTTGGCCTGAACAAACCCCGCTGCAATTTGACGTGCTCACATTTCTTGCGGGGAGGGATGAAGGATTCATAGGTAACTGTTGGCCTGAACAAACCCCGCTGCAATTTGACATGCTCACGTTTCCTGCAGGGAGGGATGAAGGATTCCTAGATAACTGTTGGCCTGAACCAATTCCACTGCAATTCGGCATGCTCACATTTCCTGAAGGCAGGAATGCAGAATTCATGGGAAACTGTTGGCCAGAAACAGATTGTTCTGGTGGATCAAACTGAGGTAAAATATCACTTTGAAACAAGCTAGGTGTGCCAAAATCTGGTAGTGCCAAACTATCTCTATGGTTGTGAGAGGTGTCAAGTTTCTCTTGGAAGTAACCGTGATAATAATCATCCTCTAATGGAATTGCACCTGTAAGAGTCTTGAATGCGAAATCTAGGCATGGGTCGGACCATGAATCCGTGAAAGGGAAAGAGAAATGTGGCTCTGGATGCTCAACATGTGCCTTCTCGGTTTCAAAGTTTTGGGGTTTCTCCTGAGGAACAGCATACTCTTCAAGAGCCTTCACGCTCTTGTTTGACAGCTCCTCTTGCATTGAATTGTTTATAGCAGTACAAGGACGAATTGCAAGCTTTGCTTCTGGTGTAATCTCAAGCGGCTGAGATGCTTCATCTGCCAAATCCACAGCTGGGATGGCTATACTTTTACATGAATTTTCTGTTGCAATTCTAATAGCTCGTTCCTCAGACATAGTACTGGCCGGCAGCTCAGGTTCAACCCCAGCATACTGATTTGAAGACCAACGGGGCAACTTAAGTTCTTGACTGTCCTTGGATATGTTAGCCCTCGGTTTTCTACTACAGTTCTTTTCCATTCCACCGTCAGATGAATTTTCTTTTTTCATCATATCAGCTGCAGGTCTTAGAATAGGCCTGTTATCCACATTATCAAATATTGGCAATTCCCCTGTAAGCGTTTTGAATGCGAATTCTAGGCAGGGGTCTGAACCAAACAGAATGCTGAGCTCTGGTTCTGGCTTCTCAGCATCCCCTTTCTCAGTTTCCAGCTCTTGTTGTTGCTCCTTAGGAACCACTTGGTCATCAAGTTGCATATCTCCCTTGTCCAATGGCTGCTCAGGTGATGCAGATTTTAAATCAGTTAAAGTATGATGCGTTACCTTTGTTTCTGATGGAGCCCCAAGCTGCTGAGATGCTCTACTTACAAGATCTGAAGCCAAACCTACATCTTGACCAGAATCACTTTTACTAGGCTTCCTAGTTGCAGCTTGAACAGCTCGTTCAGTGGAAACCAAATTAGCAGCCCCCTCTGGTTCAAGCCCAGCAAGTCGTTTTGAGGACCGACGAGACAAATTAAGCTTTTCCTTGTTTTTTGATTTGCTCGAGCCTGTTGGGGATCTTCTGATGTTGCTTTTTTTTAAAACAGTCTTAACTGAATTATTCTCATTCAGGGTGTAAGCAGCATGAGTAAAAAGGGGCTCATGTCCAGCACACATCATTTTTCCTGGGTCTAACAAAGGACCTCCAACTTCAAGCAATGACCTTTCTCCTTCATGTGTCTCAGACAGTTCAGCTTTTGGCTGTGATGACCTGCTTGGAGAACCATCTTCCTCGGTCTTAGCACATTTTTCAAGCATGTTATTAGGTAATTGCTTCACTTTAACAACATCAGCTGTCGAAGCAAAGGCAACTCCACTTACTGAGGATACCATCTTGTCTGGCAACTCACAGCTTTCAGTTTCTGGTAGTTCCAACCTGCTCCCAGCAAGTCGTTTTGAAAACCGGCGACACAAATTAAACTTTTCCTTGTTTTTGGATTTGCTCGAGTCTACAGAGGCTCTTCTAACATCGATTTTTCCTCCTCCATGTATGTCAGAAAGTTCAGCTTTTGCCTGTGACGGTCTTCTTGGAGAACCATCTTCCTTATTTTTGGCACAATTTTCAACTATGTCATAAACTAAACGCTTCTCTTGGACAACCTCAGCTGTCGAAGCAAGGGCAACTGCACTTACAGAGGGTACCATCTTGTCTTGCAACTTGGAGCTTTCAGATTCTGGTAGTTCCAACCTGCTCCCAGCTAGTCGTTTGGAGAACCGACGAGAAAAATTGATCTTTTCCTTGTTTGTTGATTTGCTCGAGTCTACTAGGGCTCTCCTGCCTTTGCTTTTTTCCAGAGTGTTTAGAGAACTATCTTCCTTAGTTTCGGCACATTTTTCAAGCATGTTCCCAGTTAAATGCTTCTCTTGGACAATCTCAGTTGTCGAACTAAAGGCCACTCCACTTTCATAGGGTACCCTTTTGTCTAACAACTTGGAGCTTCCAGCTTCTGGTAGTTCTAAACTGATCCCAGCAAGTCGTTTTGAGGACCGACGAGACAAATTATGAATTTCCTTGTTTTTTGATTTGCTCGAGTGTACTAGGGCTCTCCTCACATTGCTTTTTTCCATCACAGGCTCAAGTGAATTGTTCTCGTTCAGACTAATAGCAGGAGTCAAACCAGGCTCATCTCCAGCAGAACTCATTTTTCCTGGGTCTACCACAGAACCTTCAACTTCAACAAATAACATATTTCCTTCACGTCTGTCAGGGAGTTCAATTTTTGGCTGTGATACCTGTCTCCTCATGACAGGATGCTCAAGTTTTCTCCTTTTGGTTGCAGATGATGGCTACAGTAACAGAAAAAAAAAAAAAAAAAAAAAAAAAAAAAAAAAAAAGGAAAAGCATATTATTAATATAATGTCCCTCGTGCACAACAGATATAACAGATAACTAATAAAAGAGATAAAATTGTTCCTAACAAGCCTACCACATTCAGAGGGTCATAGTTATAGAGAAACATCAGTTTTGACTTGGAGTTCCTTGGTTTCATACTTTTATGATTTATTCATTAAAGAGAATTTACTGAATACCTTCTATTTCTTTCAGAGACAGGTAAACAGAACAGTAGAACAGATGAGTGTGAAAACAGCAACTTTATGTTTAAATACGTTAAATTCCATCTTCGCTAAAATGGGTAAGAAGTTAATACGCATGAAATTGGCCTACCACAACATGAAAGAATCTTAGCCAAAGCAGTAACAATGCTCCAAAACCATTATGAAAAACAGATGCTTTAAATGGCGTTAACAAAATAGAAAATCAAAACCCCACAACACGAGAAAGCTTTCACTGCTACATAAATGTAAGAGTTGTATTTCAATCAGGGACTGAGAGATGTATTGTTTTGGATTAAGCTTAATCATGTTATACAAAAAATATCAGAGCCCAAATTCCACCTAGTCCTCCCTGTTTTTACTTGGAACATGCTTTCGAAGTGTTATAAGTGATTTAAATTAAAAAGATTCTGTCTTTCAAAGTAGTATAAGTGAATATCACTTGAACTTTATTTTGTTTCTGCACATGTTAGTCATGCATCACACCGTATCTGTCATGATCACTAAATTTTCATGTAACCATGGGTTATAATGTTTTAGCACTAAAGCTTTCAAAGAATACAACAATAAGCATTCTGAGTTTTTACAGTGTAAACTCCAAACTGATACCATTAAACATTAAAACTGTTTATACAAATAAATAATGTTGGTGTTGCACTAGTGAACAACAACATTGCAGTAACAGAGAACATTGGTGATGGGGGAACTAAAAAAACAGCATGGATATAGCACTTACTGCATCATTAGCTAACTTTAGAACATTCCCGCACATATTCCTGGGTTTAAATGCATGTTTACTGATCTCTCCAGTTTCTAGATAGCAAATAACATCCTTTTTGGAGCGGAACACGTATCCAGAGTCTGGATCTGTGTAATACTGTCCAAAGGAATGGACCATTAAAAATCAGCATATAGTATATAGTCAAGAACTCATAGAAACAAACTGCAACTAGTTGGATTATTACTACAGCAAGACTAAGCATGGAAAGCACATGAGCATGTGTACTATGAATGGAGAGAGAGAGATGGGGTGATGAACAGAACCAACATCAGCTGGAATAAGTATCAGGGTAACTGATTCTATACCGGGTCTTTTCTAAATCGATTTGCATACTTTGTAACTTTGATCTCCTTTATCCATCCCGGTGGTAAATCCTCCACATGATGCTTCTCAACATAAACCTAAATTATACATCAACAATCATTGGATTAAACAAATGTAATAACATGAATTTCATAAACAGAATGCAATCATTCGTTCGGTAGCTTCAGTATGTCATGCAATAGAAACCTGCAGTGAGTAGTCCCCTAACACTACCATCTTCATACTTCGATATGGAAATGAGGTGCCGTCAATATCAGGGCACCTCAGGCTTAGGATGATTTTCGCAGAAACAGTTTATTACTTTTCTTTTATTTTTATTTATTTTTAGACGAAACATAATATACAGTTTAGAACTTCTCTTTTTCACAATCAAACTACAATGGATGTCTGGCAGGCTGGACTAAGCTCTAATAGTGGTAAAGTTTAGTGAAATAGTTCACTGTTCTACCTTTCAGGTATACCCAAAACATCATCATTCAACAATAGTAGGAGAAGTTATATCAAAAAACAGTAGCGGGAAAAGTGATCCTAAAATACCACAAAATTATATTTATCCAACAACCCGTATACAAGTATTTCAGCAGGAACCTAATTCTCTAATCCGTTTGATTCCAATGATTAAGGTAGAAAGCAGATAATGACTTAGCTCAGAAATCTTATACCATTTTCCATGCTTTGATTTTTATATACTAAACGACCCAGATATAATGACCAAGGGGAACTCAACCATATGAAAAAGTAAAAAGATAGGAAAATTCTAGTAGTCATCAGGTTGACGTTTTTGGCCATTTACGGGATGGAATGTGATTGTAGGAAAAATTTACCAAGAAGGCAGATAGTTTAATCAGGACTCAAATGGTTAACTTCCTTAAAATATTACATCACGTAAAATGCTAAGTGTTCTCTACTTTAGGCTTTTCTACGAAGTTAAGAACACAGCTTCTAAAGAAAACTGATTGTAGCTAGATTTTGATTTCTTTTGGACGGAGGAATTCAATTCATAAACCATGGAGCTTCTTTTTGGGTAATTTTTTTAGAATTTTTGTCCCATCCAAATAAGTATGAAAAAGAAATTACAGCAAGAGAATATCAAATGAAACAAACATTTTTTGTCAGCTGCATGGTAGTGACATCCTTCCCTTCGGTTATGCATCTCTTGCTGCTTATAGATTTGAGATTTCCAGACTTCGAGCTCTTCCGTTTTACAGTTTTGAGATACCGAAATACCTCTGGCTTGGAATAGAATGTACGTTCTCTGGAAGGATCAATGTAACACTGCAAAAGGAAAATTGCTCAAGTCAATATTTCTTCATAGTTTACTATCAACTTTAACAGGAAAGTTACAAGACTATTTTTGTAAAACCACATCAACCCGCTCTTTAAGTTGTACGTAAGACAGGTAATTAGACCACAGAATACAACAACATACAATCTCATTGTGAATGGATTTAGAAAAGATATTACAGTTTATGGTTGGAACAAGTGTGCAAGACATTAATAAAAGGTAAACAATTTCTAGGATTCTACCATACAGGAATCTTTGCTAACGACTTAATGACAAAATAGCACCAAAGATAATAGTGGCACCATAGAATTTAATGCTAGCATCCTTCATAGAAGATAGTTTAACACCTAGCATTAATATGAATAAGTGCAGTAATAACTTTTACACAAATACAATGTAATTTAACACCTAGCATCCTTCAAACAGACCAAAACCATTATCCTAATACTTATTTCTAACCTATAGCATTCAAAGGAATAAACTATTACTTGCTTCAACCTTTTCCTTTTGAATGTTTGACATCTAATATGCAATGGAATGTTACTAAAATATTTGGTAAAATAACTGTTGCACTATTATGTGCACAACTAATTTGACATACTCTTGGGCCAAATTTTGGATGGCAAAATCTGATGTACTAGAAAAAGTATTCAATGTGAAATGCGATCAAGTCATTGATACAAACGTAAATACTGAGCCCTGACATATCTCACAACCATGTCAAATATGCATGTGCCAGGCCGACCATGTGTTTTGGAATACTAGCTAAATCATGATTAATAACAAACCAGGAGTTCCTTGGTAAAATTAATTGCCAAGCCACTAGTAATGGTGTTATAATAAAATGCTAAAAAGGTATTAAGTATAAATTCACTAGACAATAACGGCAAGGCACACAAAAAATGCACATAAACGTTACCTTGTATTCTCTTCCAACTTGCACACCACTCTGTCGTATCCTCAGCTCCACTTTCCAACCATTAGGCAACCATTCAGGATATTCGGTTGGGTCCACTTCAAGCTTTTGATAACAAACAAGCCCAATCAAATAGATGAACCTAGCATATGGTTTAGAGAAAAGCCTAAAAAAGAAAAAAGACTTACTTGAGAAGGAACTTCTTCTGAGTGGTTTGGGATCTGCACAGAAGTTGGCTGAGGCTTTTTACCGCGCGTGTTTTCCATTTTGATAAAGCGCACAGCATCATCCTTAGAGAAGAACTTTTTCCCAGTTTCCAAATGGATATAAAACTGCAGACGCCAAAGTGATTATGAGCTTAGCGATAACACAATGGCATGATCTTTTGATTGTAAAGTTTCCATATTAGTTAATATCTTTTCTAACTATATTGCTCAATTAGGTCATCAAGATTGGAACAGAATAGGAAGAAGTTAAACATTATTCCTCCAATATGACGATAAGATATCCATTTTCATTTCAGATTCCAATACTTCACTCACAACAGTCATTTTGCAAATGCCAGCTCAAGCAATACGTCCGTCATCAACACCAGAAATGACACAAAAAACCCCAAAGAGAGTTTAATGAGCCATGACACTGACGTTCGCATCTATACCTAATAAACAGTCATTTTTGGGCAGCAAGATCCATCAATAACTCCTGATGCACTTCTTTTGGAATCTACGCAAAAGAAAGACAACGCACACTCCCCAAACCCCGAGCACAACAAAATCTTCCATTACAAACTAGACTGTTTCCGTGCAGCGAACAAACAATCACGGCTTGAGACCGTACAGCAATTAATTTAAGTCAATCTACTAATCCCAGAACAGAAACCTTCAGAATTTCCTAAAAATGCAAAACTTATTAGCTAAAAACAACCGGAATCACGCAACACCCAACATGCAACTCCTTTTCATCAACAAAGCACACATTTTTCGCAAACAGGCGCACTCGCATATCATCGAAATCATCAAGGCCATGAAAATGTGACATGCAGTTATCATAGAAAACTTGTATGAAGCTAAAGAGAGGAACACGGGCCAAATTAACGCAATCAAAGCTACAAGCTTTCTACCATGGCAGCTCAGCCACAAGCTAACGGGACCAATTGAAAACCGAGATTGTCTGGTTTCAAGTCAAACCCTAGGAAGACAGAAGAACGAAATTGGCGAAAATATTACCTCAATTTTGCGACCTCTCTTTTGGTCTCTGGATTGGACGGACCAGCCGGGCGGGAGCCAGTCCGGCGAGCTCTTGGCCACCATTTTGCCAGGAATACGAAGTCTCCAGTGATGAGACGCGGGAATCTGAGCGTTGTTCGGCGATCAAAGTTTGGGTGTTATCGAGGGTGTTTGGTGTCTCCAGGTCTTGTGAAGTAAAACGGAAGTGAAAGTGTATTGAGAAATAGCAAACAGCTAAAACGTATATTAGTGAACATTGTGGATTGGAATGGACCGGAGTCAAATGTTGCGGCACACGTGTTCCTCGATTCTCAATCTCTCCCTCTTTATTTTTTTCCTTACAAACAACAGTGTAACTCGGTTAAATTGCAAGAAGAAAATTGGGAATTTGGATCGAATATATACATTTTAATCATTCATTATGTGTCGTAAGGCTAAAAATCATTTGATTGTTTTATTTAAATTTAAACGTAAATAGTATCTGATAAAAACTAATAGCACGATATACAATGAACGGTTAGATCCAGAAAGATCCTCTTTCGAAAATTGGTGGATTGAACCCAAAGTAAGGTGTATAAATAATTATTTTCTGTTGCTACCTATACCTTGTTATCCCCTTGCATTTTCGCATTTTTCTTTGTATGATTTATTACTGTATTTACTATTTTAAGATATGTTCTAAACTTGATCGATCACCTGTCGTTAAATTTTAATTCAAAAATAGGTCATCATTAAATCTTTTACTGTGCTTTCTTGCTATCAAACGACAAATTTAATAAATTTTTTTAATTGTCGTATGAGGTTACACTTGCCCTATAGGATTTGGATCCTTGCCCTATCCCTTTTCTGGAGATCATAAGGATCAAAGAACATGGACCGTTGATTAAAAATCTTGCAGCCACAATTTTTTTCTTTTTTATATTTTCACGCAAAACGTTGGTGCTTTACTTTTAAAAATATAAAAAATATTTAATTAGAACCGTACGATTTTTTATCAACGATCCGTGTTCGTTAATGCTTAAGATCCCTAGGAAGAGGATCCAAGGAGGTTCCAAATCCTGCCCATACCCGAAGAAGGGGTAAAATATAATTTATCCAAATTAAAATGTTTGATTTTGCAAAATAAAATAAAACTCTGTCCCTCCTCTTCTCTCTCCTCGCTTTGGTAAGCATCCGATCCCCCCATTTGTCCTCTCATATCTCTTACAGTAGCAGCCTTCATCCGAGTCCTCTCGAGCTGTCTTCGGTAAGCATTTGTTCTCTCGCTACTCGTTCTCCCTCTCTAGCTTTCGGGTATGTAGAAACTAGTGCTTAATTTCGAATTTTATCCATCTAAAATTCAAATTTCTACCCGAATACGTATTCGATTACCTGTTTTAGGGTTCCTTTTCTGTTGAATTCATGAATCGTTTCATCTATTTACACACCATGTTTAGGTCCCACAGTTTATTTTCTGTGATGGGAATTAGGCAAACATCGCAAGCGCCCAGAAGTTGAAAGGGTAAATTATAAATTAAAAAGGGATAAAATTTGGATTTTTGTGGGTTTTTACTTGAAATTACGTTCTTTCTTACTTCTTACTCTGATGAATTGGAGATGGGGGTTTATGATTTTATCGATTCCAATATGTTCATCAGTGACCTGGGAAATCTTTTTCAAATTCTGATCGGTGTTAGAAATATGCCATGTTCGTTTTTTAATACTGGGACTTGATAATAAAAATTAATGGAAATGAAGTAATTTGAGATTACGTGTGTACTCTTGGAGATTGACAGATTGTGGATTTTTTGACAATCAATCCGATAATTTACACTAAATTCATTTAAACTACAGGGTGGGGAAGGGTTTGAACCTGGGATGCAGTGGGTTTAAGGGGAAGGTGAAGGCCCTATCCAGTGTAATCCACCGCTTGCAATAACTTGTTTGAGTTTCAATTTTGATATTTGTGTATAAACTTGATTTTGCATTGTTTACGTAGTACATCTTTCTATACTGTTTTAACAGATGATGAGTTCTAAGTAAACTTTGTGAATTGCAGATGGCGTTGAAAGAGAGTTTAAATAGGTTCAAGAAGCAGCAAGAGAGCGCACAGTCACTTCTTATCGGCATTGCATCTGATAGGGCCACAGCAACACCAAGACCTGCGCCTGCAGTCACTAAGGCTCCAGCTCCAGCTGTCAAATTTTCAAATGATACGGAGAGACTTCAACATATTAATAGCATACGTAAAGCCCCTGTTGGAGCTCAGATCAAGCGTGTTATAGACCTGTTGCGGGAGGTTCGAACTAAACCCACATTTTGACCCTTTATTTGCTTGATGTAAATGACTATTATTTTGCTTCATTTACAACTCTCCTAATGAATCATAATAAATAATTACTGTGTGGTGTGTGTACTTTGAATCACGATTCATGAAAAGAAATTTAGGTGTCCATGGTTGAGCTACAAGCTCATCTGAACCCCATGTTTTGAGTTTCCTGTTGTTCCGTACGGTAGTTGTAATGAGCAGGCTTTTTGTGTACCATTACAATTTGTTTATCAGCATCATTTCAAGATAATTGGTAGAGGTTAGTGCAGATATTCTTGGCATGTAACTTATTGGTGTGCCTGCAGATTTGGACGGTGGTGACTTCTGTGTCCTACCGTAAGTCCCATCTGGCGAGACAGTAGTGGGTTGTTTCCACTCCCCCCCCCCCCCCCTTCTCCAAAAAAAAAACTCTTTTTGCTTAACAAAATGATAAAAAAAATTGTAAAATAGTGGACCGCATACCAAAATTGGTTATGTTTGTAGTTTTTTTGGGAGATACACATAGCAAGAAATTTTTTCGTTGTAAAGCTGATGATTGATCAGTATCTAGAGCACCCAGTGTGAGCAGCAAGGGTATAGATAATTGGCTGTACGTTATTTTCTACATCTGCCTGTGGTTGATGAACATATGTGAGTTGTACTTGTATATATAGTTTTGGTCACAAAAGATGAATTCCTCCCAAAGTGAAGTTTGCTACTTGGTTAGTGGCTCATAAAAAGGTCAATACTCCGGACATGATTCCAAGGAGGAGAGCCGACTCATGCCTTTATCCTCAGTGATGCATCCTATGCTAGCATTGGGATCTGGAGATCATGTTTTTATACGTTGTCCTGTGGTTTTTGAGCCTTTGGTGGTGCTTGTTCAGGGAGTCTGGAGTATATTTTCTCCGTTTTATCTGAGAAATTTAATTACCAGGGTGGGAGAAGAAAACCAAAGTTTTATGGGGGTGCATACCATTGGCTAGTTATTTGGGATGTTTGGCTATGATTTTCGAAGATGTTGCAGGTGGTGGGACACAGATTTTATTGGAATTTTTTTTATCTTGGTCATCATTATGGGTCTCAATAGAGAATTCAGGGCTTGATCTTATTCTAGTATGCAGGGGTTGATCTTGCTATATACTAGGTATCGTGTTGTATTATGTGGTTTATGTCTTACTGTTTGAGAACACTTGCTTCCATGATTTTTCTTGTACTTTTGCATTCCTGTTATGGCCATCTTGTCCATTGCTTGTGTAATTTTATTGTTTTCTGAATTAAAATTTGTTTCTACTAAAACATAAACAAATAACAGACTTCAGAAATAAATCAGCATTTGCATATAATATATACAAGAGGGCTGTGCTGATGGCTATTGGTAGGGACTGCTTATTTCTGATCTTCTGGATGCTTATAACAGAATATTTGCGAGGTTAAGATGGAAGAGTTTTTGTGCTTAAAAATATTAGCTTTGCCATGGGTTCAGTTGTAGCAATTAGAAATTCACTAGGTGCTAACATCGGCATTAATCTATAATTTTGTTGGAGCAATTTCATGCTTTCCTGGGAACACCTTTTACTCTCCCTCCTTTCCCAGCTCTTTTTTTATGTTTTCTCTTTCCTGCTTTTTGATAAGAGGGATGCCAGCTTGGATAGGACTATCTGATGACTTGGAATCTCTGTGTTTACATATTTTTGCAGACAAGGCTTTCGTATACACCAGAGCAAATTAATCAAGAATGTTATGTCGATGTGAATGCTAACAAAGCTGTCTTTGACAGTCTGAGGAATAACCTAAAAGTTTCTTATGATGGGAAGAGCTTCTCTTATAAGGTAACTGTGAATTTTATCTAACTATCTGCCCTAGTAGACCAGGACGCCTATGATTTTATATATCATTTGAATTATTTATAAATGGCCTTCTTGTTCAACCTCCATGAAGGATGACATCTTCACTTGTATTTTTTTATCTGTAGTCCAAACATCGTATCATGGACAAAAAACAGCTTCTGTCCCTAGTACGGAAATTTTCAGAGGGTATACCGGTCATTGATCTCAAGGATGCTTACCCAAATGTGATGGACGATTTACAGGTATATATTATTTGTACATGTTCTACTTATTTGATGAATCATGGTATAGCAGATGACATCATACGACACTGTATTTACTTTTTAGATATCTTAGAGATTCCTCCCCCTACCCAAAAAATAATGCGACTGTCTTTGTGTGCGAGAGAGAGGTCCCAAAGTGTTTTGATGTTATACCTTGTAAAGTACACAGATGGAATGTCCGTGGGTCTTTATAACTTTTGCATATTTAGGGAATTTGAGGAACTACAGAGAATTGAAGTTTTCATTTCTCTTTAGCCCTATTGCTTTTACTGAGGCCATTATGGCGGAACCTGTTAGGAACTGTTTGTAATGCCTTTAGCTTGGTATGGTGACCCCAAAAGGGAGTTCTACATCTTTGGTCTTAAAGATGTCGTAATAGATTTCTTCTTTCTTTTGATTTTATGAAGGAAAATGGATGTGCATCTTGTTTTTTCATCCCAACTTTCAGTTTTTGGTTGAGGCTTCTGTGGCTGCTGTTATATGCTGTGATGTAAATTGTAGTCTCTGGATTTCTACTCTTACTGTGGAATCTTAGAAAGAGAAATTATTTTCTAGGCTTTGAAAGCTTCGGGTGATATCTGGCTGCTTTCAAACTTTGATTCACAAGAGGACATAGCATATCCAAACGACCCCAGGTTGCCTGCCTCCAAGGTTGACGATGACCTTAAGGTGCTCTTTAGGGGGATTGAGTTGCCGCGTGATATGATTGACATTGAGAAAGAGCTCCAGAAGAATGGGATGAAGCCGGCCACGGATACTGCAAAAAGAAGGGCCTTGGCACAGAGTCAAGGCATTCCTAGCAAATCCAAACCCAAGAAGAAGAAGCACGAGATCACAAAGAGGACCAAGCTTACAAACGCCCATCTGCCGGAGCTTTTCCAAAACCTGAAGAACTAGGTCAAGCCGTCCTCTTTGGCAAGTTGCGTGGTAATGCTTTCGAGGCAAAACCTTTTTGGTATGGCCTTCAAATATGTGATTGCATTTACAATCATGAAGTTTATGTGAAAGGTCTCTGAGATGTTGTGGCTTGTATGGTCCAAAGAGTGTATTAAAACAAATGTATTAATCTGATTAGCCAAGTGACAACTATTAATGTTAGTGAAAAGCACTTTGAGAATCAAAACGCCGCATTTGACTGTAAACGAGGTTTTCTGGGACTTGTTTGCCAAGCACCTCTCAGAAATGGAAGTTAAAGAGGCACAAGACATACCTCAAGGGCTTCAATCAACGTATATTTTTTGCATAAGATGCTGTCAATGTTTTAAAGGAAAAAGGTGTGGATGGGACGTTTCATGGATGGTTCTGTCTAGGCGAAAGCCTTGAGGTATGAGGCGAAGTCTTAAGAAACCTAAATTTTGAACACACACACACACACACACTCACATATATAATACTGTGTATAAACTCTTAAATAAAAGTGAACATAAAGGAAGATGGTGGGGAAAAAATTAGGGAATTTTAACGAAAAGCCCACGATATTGTTCACTTTAATGAAAAATCACATTTTAACACTAAAAAGTCAATTTTTATACTACTCATTTTACACTTTATTTTGTCTTTATCATTAAAACTCAAAAGTTTTCAAGCTTTTTTCATTAGTTTTCCTAAAAAATTATCAGCAAAGTGGCGTAATAAAAAGTATAGAAAAATGAAAAGTGAACAGAAAAGAAGATACTGAGGTAAAAAATATCAGTAAAGAGGGATAATAAATGTAGCAAAGTGGGTAATAAAAAGTATAGAAAAATGAAAACTCAAATAAAACCCTAGCTATCTTCATTTTCTTCGCTGGGCAAACTCTACAACTCAAGAGAATTCCAAATTTTGCCAACTCCCAAAAAACAGAGGCAAAAATGTTGTCGCCCCGCCTCGCGCACCCCATGAAGCCTAGGTGAGTATTTTGCCAACTCCCAAAAAACAAAGGCGAAAATGTTGCCGCCCCGCCTCTAAGGCTGCCTAGGCACACCCCAATGCAAGTTTTTTAAAACATTGAACGTTGTAGATATTGGTTAGGTCAGTTAGTAGTGAGTGTAATGTGGTCACTTCTTCATTGTACAACTAGTTGGGATTCCCCATCTCATAAGTTATAATAGTTTGGAATATACATTATTGTCTTGTTAAAAATACATCATATCTCTACTAATTAATAAAACACTCATTGTCAACTAAAACCCTACAAAAATTACCAGTTTAACCCTCTAATGAAAACAGAACATAAATAAGAAATATGGTAACTTTAATAACCAGTTTAACCCTCTATCACTCTCTTACTCTCTCCTTCTATTTCAAAAACAAAAATAAAAAATTTTCTCACACTTTGTGTATGCCCATATTGTAGTACTAAATAATAATAGTTCCCGAAAGGGCAATTTGGTAACTTCAATAACTAAGCGCCAATTTTAAACCCACAAATTTAAAAGTTCGTTTATTTCCCTGTCCACCCATTTTATACCGGAAGAGATCGTCCCCCTAATTTGATATAACCCACACTCACAAGACTCGCAGAAGGTAAAGGCACAGGAACCACAGGATCGCGCAACGCCACGATGCTCATTCAATCTCAGTGCTCCGTACTCTCTCCCATTCGCCTCACAAACCCCCGTGGCCGGTGCCTTGTCCTTCCCCGCCCTGCCCCTTTTAACGGTAATACGAATTTTTTTAGTTTCGACTCGATTTTTTGTTCTTTGTTCTTCAGTGTTTTTTTTCTTGGGATTTTTTGGTGCAATTTTATTATCTATGGTCAGTTTTCCGATCGTGCGGAGTTGTGAGAACATGGCTGGGGAAGAAAAAGAATGGGGGAGTGTTGGTTTCGGCTACGGAGGAGCAGAGTTCGAGCCTCAATGTGCAGAAGAAAAGGTTCATAACTCTTCCAATTGTTGTCATTATAATCCTATTCGTGTTCTGAACTTTTATTTTTTCATGTAAAATTGAGATTGGCTTGGTGGGGTTGAATTTCGAAGGAGCTTCATTGGCGTGGAGAGCCCATCTTTCACAGTTCTATGTTTTGAATTGCATCTTGTATCACATTATACAATCATGTCGTGTAGAAGGTGGATTCACTTGTTTTACGAAAGTTATTATGTCTGGTTATTATCAGACACGTCAACTGTCGCATAATGTGGTCAGAACATCTGTGGTCATGTGGTGTTACTAGACATTATCAATTGTCACTTAATGTGGTCAGCTAATGCATTCACCTGTTTTTACATGCAAACGTAATGATCTTGTACTTTCCACAGGAAAATTGTGGAACACGTAAGCCTGCTCAAAGCGAAGCAGGATTTATCTGATGAAGAAGAGAAGGATATGCTGGATTATCTCTATACAACCCAGTATCAAATGCGAGGCATTCTCGCAATATCACTAGGTGAGTTTTACTTAAAATACTTGGTTGATTTTGGTGGCTTTTCTTTGTCCAATTTGCACTATTACAAGGGCTTATATGTTCTCAATCGCTCATTTAGGACGTGTTTCTGATCAAAACCCTGACAAGTATACCCATGCTGTCTACATGCGCTTCCAGAGAAAAGAAGACATTGGCAAGTTTTATGAGAACCCCTTCTACATGCGAGTTCTCAAGGAGCATGTATTCCCTTACTGCCATGTATGCCCTGACATGTAAACACCGACACTCTGTTCTTTAGGCTTCGATTTTTGTTAATTTTGCATTTAACAATTTTGTCAACTTATTGGACTGGAATTTATGGTACATACACAGGAATTGCTTAATGTCCACTACGAATCTGAAGTAGAAGATGACATTGTTCCAATATTCCGCAAAGGAGAGGTTTGAAACGACATCCTTACTGGTTTTTGTTTTATTTATGCAATACAATCCTATTGGGATTGGGGACTACATAATGCACATGCAGAAAAGAGTGTAAATGCTTGCGATTATACAGGACTTGCTTACTGTCAATTAAATTTTACTATCCCTTTTAACTAAATTGGCTGGGATCAAACTTTTGAATTCTCATTCCGCATCTTAATATATCCATATGATTTATGTTTGTCGGTTTTGGGTGTAAAAGAAATCTCGAAAGGAAATGCTATGCTAACTACTCTTGCAAGCAGGAATTCAACTTCGGTGTGGAATTTGTGCTTCTGCTATCGTTTGTTGATAGTGCATCTGGACATGTGGAAGAGGCATTGGTTTCTTTGGAAGAACTGATTGTGGGATTTCCATCCTTGATTGTCCAATCTACTCGAGGTTTGCTTGAGCTAAAAGCCATCTCTTTATACTTTTCACTCTTCGTGGAAAATAATTCACTTGAACCCTAAAACAAGGCATCTCGATTTTGTCAACTCTTGTTTCTAGGTTGTTTTGGTTGTGTTTATATAACATTTATTCTGGTGAAATAGTGGAAAAATTCGTATTTTTGTTACGAAGTATCCCTATGGTAACTTGTTACTATTTCGTTGGCAGGTCTGAATCTTAATCTCAGCAGCAAGGAGTATACACATGGAGTAGTGATCAGATTTCGGTCCTGTGAGCGCTCGTTGCCTTATTTAGATTCAGATACATGCTGCCTTCACTTTGATAACTTTCATTCACTGTATAACTTGTAGTTGACGCTTTTGAGATATTCATGGGAAGCTCAGAATACAAAAAAGTAAGTAATGTACTTGAATCCAATTTTCCCCATCCACTGTGGCATGAACTCTCTTATTACGATTGCATTTTTATCTAATCTTACATGATGAAAAATACCGTTCTTCCCAATCTTTTGGCTACATTCTTAGCTCCTTTTGTTCTTTCAGCGTCGTTTTTATATTTATAATTATGATCCCCGGCTAATTTAAGGTTCGAGACACATTTTGGGATCGTAGTGTTGTGCCTTGGCCCGTTCGTTAGTGCGGAACCGAGATTCAGATTACAACCTCACCAAAAATCACACACAGTTGAACAAAATAAAATACAAGAAATAAAGACACAGAGAAATTTACGTTCAACCAACACAACTCTAACATTCGGAAATTTTACCAAACTGCAGATATGGAAGTCGAAATTCGAGCAAATCACTCGGAAAACAGTTTCTGTTCATTTTTCAGTTCATCCAGTTGGCAATGAGATTATGTAGAGAGGATCCTGTGAGGTTTGTTACCCTTATTCATCAAAACCGAAGAGTATATGAAAAGAGGTATATCTCATAATATTCATATGTGTCCCTGCAGGGTTTTGAGCATGCATTCTTGCTCAATCTGTTTAATTCAAGCACTAAGTATGCAAGCTGGTTTCTCCATCTTTGTTCCTTCAACCAGGTACTCACTCCGTCTTCTTCAAAATCCTCGTACGGGATTACATTAATCTAATCCGTCCAATTCTTCGAGATTACAAGCGAAAATTGTGCATTGTACTGTAGGAATGTACGTATTTTTTCTTGTATCTTGAATGATTTATCAGTCAAACTTCCATAGCGCTTGTTGCTTGCAACATTAACCTTCTATCTGGTTTCTGAATGACTTATAGGATCCTTCCAAATGCATTGTTTGACTTCGTTACAGAAAAAAACTAAAAACGCATAATAATATGCAACTAAATTATTAATATTATGCATTTCAGATTATTTTATACTCCATAAGAATCCAAATTGTGTTCCACTAAATTCAAGCCAAAATCAATTACGTGTTTGCATGTTCACTTCTTATGTTAACAACTTCTTGTTGTCGACGCAACTCCAGTTACCTAGTCATGTCTTGACAAGTCTTGTACTTTGAAAAAAAAAACCTTTCCGGCAAGAACTTGGTTTGTTGGTTCTCACCTTTTTTCTTACAACTCTTTGATTCCTAAATTTAAGCTTCTTTTATTTTATTTTATTATTATTATTATTAATCTGAGCTACAGTAAAATGAGGGAAGGGCTTGAATCCGAGCAGTAGTGGATTGGAAAAGGAAGACTCTATCCACTGATTCCCAATTTTAGAATTTTTTTTTTTTTTTATTACAAGTCATATTACTAATCTAAGCTACACTAAAATGAGGGAAGAGCTTGAATCCGAGTAGTAGGATTTGAAAAGAAAGACCCAATCCGTTGATTCTTAATTGTTTTTTTTTTTTCCAAGTGATATTAATGATCTGAGTTACACTAAAATGAGAGAAGGGTTTAAATCTGAGCCATCATAGATTGGAAAAGAAAGACCTTATTCAATGATTCCTAATTTTTAATTTTTTTATTACAACCGATATTACTAATATGAGTTACACTGAATTGAGGGAAGAGTTTGAATCTGAGTTGTAGTGGATTGGAAAAGAAAGGCCCATTCATTGATTTTTAATTTTAAACTCTTTTTGTGACAAGTGATATTACTATTTTGAGCTACACTAAAATGAGAGAAGGGTGTGAATTCGAGCCATAGTGGTTTGGAAAATAAAGACCCTATCCAATGATTCCTAATTTGTAATTGTTTTATTACAAGCAATATTACTAATATGAGCTAAATTAAAATGAGGGAAGAGTTTGAATCCGAGCCGTAGTGGATTGGAAAAAGAAAAAAGAAGATCATATCCATTGATTTCTAATTTTAAATTTTTTTATTACAAGTGATATTACTGGTCTGAGCTATACTAAAATGAGGGAAGAGTTTGAATCATAGTCATAATGGATTAGAAAAGAAAGATCCATACACTGATTCCTAATTTTTTTTTTTTATTACAAGTAATATTACTAATAAGAGCTACACTTAAATGAGAGAAGAGTTTGAATCCGTATTGATTGGAAAAGAAAGACCATATCCACTGATTCCTAATTTATTATTTTTTTATTACAAGCGATATTATTGATCTGAAAAACACAAAAATGAGGAAAGGGTTTGAATCCGAGCCGTAGTGGTTTGGAAAAGAAAGTCCCTATCCATTGATTCCTAATTTAAAATATTTTTTTTACAAGCAATATTATACTGATCTGAGCAACACTAAAATAAGGAAGAGTTTGAATCCGAGCTATACTGGATTGGAAAATAAAGACACTATCCATTAATTCTTAATTTAAATTTTTTTTATCGTAAGATATTACTAATATGAGCTACATTAAAATGAGGGAAATGTTTGAATGTGAGCCGTAGTGGATTGGAAAAGAAAGACCATATCAACTGATTACTAATTATTTATTTATTTTTTAATTACAAGCCATATTACTAACATGGGCTACAACAAAATGGGGGAAGAATTTGAAACAAGAGCCGTAGTGGATTTGAAAAGACCAAGAAACAAGAGCCGTAGTAGATTGGAAAAGAAAGACCATATAGACTAATTCTTAATTAACGTTTTTTTTTTTTGTTACAAGCGATATTACTAATATGAGCTATACTAAATTCAGGGAAGCTTTTGAATCCGAGCTGTATTGGATTGGAAAGGAAAGACCCTATGCGCCACCAGGGGAAGAGCAATCGACCGCTTGCTATATATTTTTAATATTGTTTTGTTCATTTAGAATAGTATTTTTCATGTGCTAAAGAAAATAATAATTTTACTCCCGAGAACATTTGCAAAATCTCCAGAAATCAAGTGCAGATTATATGTGCATGCTAATAGCTTTTAATCCTTTGAATCCAAAACTGTTTACAGAATTACACACTTTCTTCATGAACTACATTCACTCTTAACATTTTTCACTCGAAAAAAAGGAAATGATTTACACCAGAAGCTGCAAAAATAATACTGTATGACTGAGAATACACAAATATAGTTGCAAGAAGGGTGATCAGTTGTGAAGTGGGTTTGGTCCCTGTGGAACTTCTCGTAGGGAAACGCCGGTAACTCGGTCGGTCACACGAGATCCCTCCTCTGGAGCTTCTCTGGAGACATACCATGAATTTCTGGAGTAGAATCCAGTTTTTTCAGTTTGCTTGGCTCCTTCAAATTTCATTCCATCGTTGCGATGATAACTCGATATCTGACTGATCATAAGCATGATCATGAAGGCCACACATACAAATCTGAGATGCTGAATTCTCATCATTCTATAAGATGAAGATTCAGGGGAACTGAGTTTGTCTCTCATTTTTCAAATGGAAGCAGCTGGTGTGAAGGCTTTTAATATGAGACGAGGCAGCTTGTGGTAAAGATGAAATGACGTAAATGTCCAATATTTCATGTCGAATTTCGGAAAATACCAATGAACTAACCTAACTGCTCAAATTGTGGAAAATGATCATCTTGCTCTTGTTATCGTATTCGGTTGTTTGGGCAGTAATTTTCACTCTTGTTTTCTCGTTCTACACTCTTATTTTGTCTTTGATTTATTCAACTGAATACATAAAAAAGAAATTTAATGTCGGAGAAAAAAATGGATTGCAGAAATCACTCGCCTGTGTCATGCATTTAGATGGTCATTTCAAGATTCAACTACTCTTATCAAAGGTGACTTCTCTTGCATTACTGCAGGTCATTTTGGTCAATTCAGAAAGCTTTGAATATGTTAGAGCTTTATTTATTCATTTGAGGCTTGGAATATGTTAGAACTTGAAGGGCAATCTGGTCCTTTTGCACCCAATGAAGTGTTAATTTGAAAAACGGTTTTGTCAGGAGCTGCAAGAGTTGACTTTTACATCATTTGTGTTCTCTTCTCTCTAATCTCCATTTAGTTTTATAATTTAATTTGTTCTGTAATTATTGGTGAAGAGTTGAGGTCTGGTCAGAGACACTTGGTGCAAGATCCGGTTGACGAGTGGCACTTCCCCGGTACTGAGAGCCATTTTTCTCATCATCTTAATCTTTAGTGTATACTCACCTTACACTTAATCATATATCATGTATCATTTCATTCAATCTTGGTTAGTGTTTTTTAAAATTGAAAAAGTGAAATTTAATGTGAAAATTCAATAGAATTAAATGAAATAACACATAACAAATGAGTAAGTGTATGATAAACATATACAATAATTATAGTGGTAAGTAAAAAAGGAAAACTAATGAAAATAGTTTGGAAACTTTGAATTTTAACGAGAAGAACAAAATAAAGGATAAAGTGAATAATATCATGATTGATTTTTTAGTCTAAAAATATAGTTTTTTTATTAAAATAAACAGTACAAAAAACTTTTCATTAAAATTTCGAAGTAAAAATGCTCCCACGTGTACTTGATGATATGACTCTAATTAATTGGATATTAAATGATAACAAGTTGTACCATGTAGACACAAACACAACAACCCAAAATGTGGGCTCCTTTCGATCCTTCGTCATCATTCTTCCAATCTAAATCGTAGGGTCCACAAAAAATAAAAAAAATTGAAGCATAATATGCTCCTCTTCGCTAAACTTGGGACCATGTTGGGCGATATCTTTTGGTCTGTTATTTGTAAAAATTAAAAAAAAGGGTCAAAATTCTCTTTGTGAGTTCTCGAACACGTTTGTGGTACTCCATAAACTTGAGATGGAGCCTCCCCTTCTCCCTTTTTATTAATAAAAAAAATATACATCCTCTGAAGAAGCTACGGTGGGCTGTAGCTCAGGGAAAATTTGTAGCAATATGTATGTATTTTAGGTGTATAGCCTTATACAATAGACAAAAAAAAGTGTAAGAATAATTATTTTTTTTATTCAGTGGGCTTTATGTTATTTTCAATCAATTTTTTTAAGATTGCCTTTACTTCTCCTTTCATTGTTTTGTTTTGCTAGTTGCGTGGTTGTAGTTAACATAGTCCATGTATTAAGTTTTCTATCTTCTCCTTATGTTTGCATCTAAATATATGTGAAACCGGATGATTTATTATAATTTTTTACAATTTGCAATTGTGAAGTGTATTGAGTTTATACCAAGCAAATTTTAAAGTATACGAATAAAAAAAATTAAACTTAAATTTTTGTAATCTATATGTAGCAAAAAAAATGTCCTTTGATTTTAGGATATTTTTTTAGTTAACACACCCATAAAAAACTTTATGTCTCCTGTGACATCCCACATCGTCCAAGGGAGTGATCCTTATATGTATATTTCCATCCCTACCTAGCACGAGGCTTTTTGGGAGCTCATTGGCTTCGGGTTCCATGGGAACTCCGAAGTTAAGCGAGTAGCGCGCGAGAGCATGCATGCTTACAAGAAATAAATAAGACTTATAAATTTAAACATAATGAATATGCAATTTAGGAACGTGTTTAGAGTATACACTAATCTAGAATACTAACAAAAAAAATATAAAATTGAATGAATAAGAGGATGGTCCTACACTGAGAGGACTCGAAGATGCTGATGCGAAAGTGCCTTGACGCCGAGATTATACGCCTTGATTCTAAGTCCTAAGGTGGAGCAAAACAAACATGAGTGGACAAGGTTGATATATATATAATACTGAAACAGTTATCAACATACTAATCCCAAAGTTTTATGAAAACATCAATAACATAATATGTAATAGGTTTTTTGAAAACCCTAGCATGCCATAAAATCTTTCATGAAACATATCTCATATATGGTGTGCTAGCTAGTGGTATCAATATCAGTACCTCTCGGCCCGAAGCCATCGATATATACCTCCTGCCTGCCATATCTCCCTATCGAAAGGGTGACACCACTTTGCAACATGCGTTCTCTAGGAATAGGGTGGTGCCACGTGGCAAACAGAGAGAGAAAGAGAATCTAAAAGGGAGGGTCTGGATTGGATTAGGATAGGGGGCCAATTTGCAAGATTACATAAACTTTTAGGGGAAATGTAAAATTACAACAAAATTTTGGGGAGGGGTTTTACTGTGACAGCCCGTTCCGAAAATTTTAAAATGTACGCGTGAAAAGATGATTTTGCCCCTAGTGCGATTTCTTTACGTTGTGTGGTTGTTTTTGGTTGGTTGTTGGCTGATGGTGGACCACACATTCCCACACACACACACAATTACCCTTTCCCTGTCCCGAGCTCCCATTTCCTTTCCCATTTTCCTTCCAACGTACGGACACACACACAAACACATCAAACCTTCACAGATCGAAGAAATAAAGTACATATTCATGCTCGTGAGGCTCGTAGGAGTCCAACCATACCCATTTCAGGTAAGAATACCTTCGTTTTCACGTAGAACTCGGGATACCCGATTTTGGATACTGTTCATGCACACGTAATTTCTTATGTTTTTGGGAATTTCAAGCTTGTAGGAAGCTTGGTGAGGTCCTTAGGAGGCTCGGGGTGGTTCGTTTGAAGGTTTTGGACGTCGAGATCACGAGTTTCGAGGTTGGGAGGAGTTGGGGTGATTTTCCAGGTGAGATTTCGTGGATTTTAGCACTTGAAAGTGGTATGATTTTGTTCCTCTCGTTGTAAGCTTCATTTTGGTACCAATTTTGTGAAATTTGGTTGAAAAACGAAGAAGATATCGTGATTTAAAGTTTTCCCGATTCTCCGGCGCCGGAGTCTCGCCGGAGAAGACGACGGAATATTCTGTCAAAATTGACAGAATATTCCTAACGCCGTTGACGGTTACCATTAGGGATAATGGAATATTCCTGACGGCATCAACTGATGCCGTCAGCGTGCCAGGCACCTGCCTGCGCGTGGCCGGCACGTGGGGGCGCGTGCGACGGTGAAAAATTATTTTAAAAATATGGGGATGTTCCTGAGGTTGAGTAGATCACGTTGGTGTATTCATACACCCCATTTGAGCTTTGTATGAGAAGTTATTTCTAAAGGTTGGTTATGTGCTTTAAAATTAACGTTTTTGTAGTTGTTTCGCATATAGGTGAATCCTATCCTGAGGACGAGCGTGGTCACTCGAGGCAGGGGGGCTACGACCCTTCCACATACCAGTGAGTGGGCTTTTGGTTTTCCGTATATACCTATATACTTATATTTTCCCAGAAATCGATTTAAACGTTTATTAGTTTTATGCCATATATTATATTGCCGTTTGTTATGCATGGTTAGTTGCATATATATATGTGTATGTATTGGTGCTGCGGACGCACAGGTAAGTGCCATGTAAGTGTAATTCATGTTTACATTCAGTAGTGATTTGAGATGCATAGAGAGCTCATAACCTGCACCCCCGGTGTTAGTGCTCCCGCCCAGAGTTGGGCACAATCTTTCACGTGATGTTCACCTCCCGCACCACACGCTCAGCTTGGATCCAAGTTAGGTGCACAGTCTTGTCGTACAGACCACTCTAGGTGGTTCCGACTCATAGGTGACCCGCAGTTATTCGCCCAGCCTTCACGTGATCGTAGCACTTGAGTGTATATATATATTACACCCAGGCCTGTCGTACAGACCACTTTAGGTGGTTCCGACTCGTGTGCAGGTCTAGTTAGTGAGATTGAGATTTGAGCTCTAGATTCAGCCGTACAGGTCATGTTAGGTGACTCTGGCTGACAATTTATATGATGTTGATATGATTTTACCTGAGCACTTACATTTCATTTTGAGGTTTTGGCATAGCATATTCTTGAGCATGACTGGTATATTTATATATATCTATTTTCTGGGAAGTATACAGGTTTTACGGCGAGGGGTTAGAACTTATTTATTAAATGGTTTTTGAAAAGCTTTGTTTTTGCCCACTCACGCTTTTGTTTTGCGCCCCTCCAGGTTCTAGTTGGCTAGCACGTTTGGTGGTTTCCCTGAGGATTTTCCCGGCATAGCTGACAGACGATCACCAGCGTAGGACCACTTTCGGGTGCACTTTTGTTGCGTCATTTTCTCCCGGATTGCTTAGGCTCTATGCTCTGAACTTAGCGTCACACTTACGCTTGCTCTTGTTATTACTTTATGTAAAACCAGTTTTTATTTATTCGTATTATTATTTCCATTATTATTTTATTAGCTTCCGCACTGTGCACATGGTTACGTCACTTCCACGTGACGGCCAGCATGCCCTGATCTCAATCGGGGTGTGTCATTTACAATCTACCCCTCTTATAAGAATTTCGTCCCTGAAATTGCAAACTCAACTAAAAAGATATGGGTACTAGTTTCTCATCGAATCCTCCGTTTCCCATGTCGCTTCCTCGACGGCATGGTTTCTCCACATCACTTTTACCAATGGGATGACTTTATTCCTCAAGGTTTTCTTCTGCCAATCAATGGTCGCCATTGGCTCCTCGACGTAACTCGCATCCTGATTCCAGTGGTTTCGCCTGAATAGCATGAGAGGGATCTGACACACACTTCCAAAGTATGAAAACATGAAAAACATGAATTTGTGCCAACTTTGATGGTAGCTCCAATCTATAAGCAACTGCACTAATCCTCTCAATAATTTGGCAAGGGCCAACATATTGAGAACTCAACTTTCCTTGCTTACCAAAACGAACCACACCCTTCCAGGGAGACAACTTCAGGAAAACAAAGTCACCAACTTTGTACTCACGGTCCCTGAAGTGTTGGTCCGCAATGCTTTTTTGTCGGTCTTGTGCTGCCTTCAGGCCACACTTTGGCCGGTTTCTGAGCTACTTTCAAACGCTCATATCTTCTTCGTTACTCAACCAAATCGAATGATTCAAAAACCAAATTTATAGTACTCGATGAGCTTAAGAGAATGGTACCTTGTAATATAGCTAAATCAGCGTGGTTTGGCAGGAAAACACCTCGAAAGGTGACTGTCCTCGGGAAAACTGTACTAGCCGGAATTTCTGGGTGAATTTTAAATGTCCATAACTTTGTCAATACTCAACGAAATTGAGTGATTCGAAAGCAAAAATGTAGTTAGGAATGTGGAGAAGAGAATCATACCAAGTGGGACAGAGTGGTAGCCGGAGTTAGCCGGAAAATGGCCTGAAATATGGCCAAACGACCACGGCCTGGAAATTTCCAGATTTGCACATTGACTTTCCTTGACCTTTTCCGAATTCCTACACCACCAAAACCACCCAAAAACTTACTAACTGTGAACCTAGACATGATCTACAATGATAGGGACCAATTTCAGGGCTTACCTTCGTCGAAAATGGTGAGAAATCGCTGAAGAAGTTCCTTGAACAGTGCAGCTCGGGGGTGAGTTTTCGAATGGTTTTTCTTCTGTTTTCTTGGTTCAAGAACTCGTAGGGACAATAGGGGGGGGGGTAGGATTATCTCCCCTCTTCTTTTTATCCTCTTTCATCCTCTTCTCTCACATTCTCTATTTTATCTTTCTCTTTGTATAAAAAATTAATATAAGATGTTGACATGCTTAACCGTGACCGTTCAAATAGGAGGGGAGGGAAGTGAAGGGAAAAAAAGAAGAAGAGAGAATCCTACTCCCAATGAGGGAAGGTTGTGGTGTAGTCTAAGTTGTTGTTGTGTTGTTGTTTGAGTGAAAACCCTCTAGGAGGGTTGGTTTTTGAGAGAGAAATGAGAGGGCCGAGAGTGAGGGGAGGGTTTGAGTCTTTGAGAGAGAGATAGAATTACAAAATCAGAAAAAGGGGGAGGGAGAACCGGGGGACCAAAATCTGGGGTGGGCCCTTGGGAACACCATTTAACACCAAAAGCAATAGTTTAAACAAAGGAAACTCAACCAATGTGAAAATACGAAAATACCCTTCCATTCCTATAAATCCGAAACGGGTTGTTACACCACAATTGTAATTTGAAGTCCATCAATTGTAATTCAAAGCCATTAATTATACCTCAACGTTATAATGCATCATTTTTCAGTTTTACAAATCAAAACTGAAATTAGGAATTTAGAAACAAATTGAATAGTATTAAAGTGACCACTGAAGAATTGTATTTTGAAATACCCAATTTAAATTCCAACAAGTGCAATTGGCCTTAGCTGAGTCAACTCTGGGTCAGCAACCTTAGGAATGAGAGACACTGTCGTGTAATTTAGTTGCTAAAGAATGCGACCGGAAGAGAGAAGGATCTCACGGCAGAAACTACATCCTCACCAACTATATCCCAGAACTTTTGAAAGAAGAACGGAGATATACCATCTGGCCCCGGGGCTGTGTGAGGACCCATTTGAAAAAGAGTCTCATTGATTTCTGAGTCGGAATAGGCAGCACATAACACCCGATTCATATCTTCAGTGACCCGACAATGAATTGAATCCAAAATTTCCTCACATGGAGAATCACCATTAGAAGTCAACATAGATGTGAAATAGTCCACTACCACCTGTTCAATATCCCCTGCGTTAGTTTACCAAACACCATTAGCATCAAATAAACCTTTTATACCATTGTTCGGAGACGATTAGACATTTTTTGATGAAAATGCCGAGTGTTCCTGTCCCCATCCCAAATCCAGGTTACTTTGGAACGTTGTTTCCAATGAGACTCCTCTTGAGAGAGTAAAGATTCAAGTTTACTAAGGAGAGTTCTGCCAAGGGCCCAAGATCCCATTCCTTCGAATCCGAGGGGTGTTAAAAAAGAACTTTCAACTAGTCTCTGGTAATCTTTATCTCCTCTTTCACTGATGCCAAGGATTATTTCCACTTCAACAACTTGATGCGTGCTACCACTTGAGTGCAGTCCTCTCGTTGAAGCCACGCCTCTTCAAAGCGAAATTGCTTGTGTTTTCGTTGATTTTGATTAGGGCCTTGCTTGACTTGAAGAAGAATAGGAATGTGGTCAAAAGTGAGCGGTGCAAGATGGATGACTTGTGAATATCGGAAGAGATTACGACATCCCGCATTAGCAAGACACCGATCCAACTGACATTCCGTATTCACCGCAGTAAACTACGACTTATGGTGCATCAAGATAAGACGATTTTCAAGTCACATAATTTGTGGAAGTTTGCTGAAGAAGGCTATAAGCTTCCCTCATAAACAGGCGATGAACTAACTGAGAAGAAGCAGATTGCAACTCAAGATCTTATTGCACAAGATGCTAGAGCTCTGGGATTGATTCAAGGCGCAGTGTTTGATGAAATCTTCCCAATGATTGCAAATCCAGAGACGGCTAAAACTGCTTGGGACACCTTGAAGCAGGAATACTGAGGTGATTCTCAAGTTCGAGATGTGAAACTACAAGGTACTAGAAGAGATTTTTAATATGCTCGAATGCGAAATGATGAAAAACTATCTGCTTATTTGACTAGATTGTTTGATTTGATTTACAAATGAAGATGTATGGTGATGAGTATTCAAATAAGAGAATAGTTGAAAAAATGTCAATCTGTCTTATTCCTAGCTATGATAATATAGTTTCTGTGATTGAGGGAAGTAAGAAGCTAGATGAGATTAATATACTGGGATTGTAGCTACTCTAAAAGGATTTGAGTAGAGATTGCTTAGACATGCTGAAGAGAGTGAAGTCACTGAAAGGGCCTTTAGCAGTCTACATATAACTCCTAAGGATGGTTCACAAGGTAACAGTGCTAAGGGAAATAAATTGTGGAAGAATAAGGAGAAGAAATACGGGTTTAAGACTGGTGACAGACCAAGTGCATTTGTTAAGCACAGTGAAAATAAGGAAAATGGTAAGGAGGTGCGCAAATACAGTGATAAGTTACACTATGGCACTTGTTTGTTCAAGGGCAAGCTTAAATGTTATAGGTGTGACAAATTTGGTCATATAGCCGAGCCTGCCATAGCAAGGTGAATAAGCTTGCTCACCATGCTAAGTATGTAGAAGATGAAGCCTTTATGTTCTATGCTTGCCATTCTGCAGAGGTTGTGAAACAAGCGTAATGTTTGGTACATTGACAATGGATGTAGCAATCATATGATATCACATGAATCCTTGCTGATCAATGTTGACAAATTTTGTGACATTCAAGGTGAAAATGGGAAACGATGAACTAGTGCAAGCTACTGGAAAAGGTACGTTAGTGAAGATTGTGACATTTAAGGATTGTAGCAGAAAGTGGATTGCAAAAAGTGGATAGCCATTGCAGTGAAGGAAGGTCGATGGAAGGCTGGATTGAAGTGAAGAATTCCAAGTTCCATTCTTAATTCTTTGTTAAGTTCAAATGTAAATGAACGGTTGAGATTAGACTAACTCATAGGCTAGGATTGCACTAGTTGTCATAACAAATGATGCATTTTAAGTTGTACTTGTGCATTGCACGTGAGCTTGCTAAGCATATTGAGCATGTGAGATTGTAACAGTTACTTTTTTTTTTTTTTTTTTTTTTTTTTTGAGTTTTAACGAAAAACTCCCGGTATTGTTCACTTTTAACGAAAAATCACATTTTTATCTTTCCCTGATACTATTCACTACACCTTTATTTGTCCTTTTTTTATTAAAACTAAAGTTTTTTTGGATTTTTGGTTAGTTTTCCTTTTTTTCCCCCTATCTCCTCTTACTCATGCTTTAACTGAGAGGTGTGTAATCAAATAAAAAGAAAGGTTTTAGGTTTGATACTCATCAAAGGCGAATTTGAACCACATTATTACTAACCCATTGTGAGGCTAAGTCCACCCCCTCCCCCTTAGTGTAGATAATGCAATTCTAGAATCTAACTTCCAAACTTACATAAAGGAAATGCATTAAACTCGTGTGCAGAATAGAACTTCGACGAACTATGGGATGCTCTCGAGTCTAGCCTGGGAAACCAGCTCTAACAACATTACCAATTTTGGAATGTGACCTTCCTACCAATGTCTATCTCGTAGTGCATTTACTGATAAATAGATGCCAGGAAACTTAGGAAGTCCACGCATTACAAATACAGAATACAATAGAACAGAAACATATTAGTTTAGAAGCAAAAGGTACATTGATGATGTTCCATGTGCAACATGATAATAAAGATCCTTGACAAAATTCCTGGTCTTCGAATTGTATAGAAAACAATAACCCGAAAGGTGCAACGTTAGGACTCATGCATATAAAATAAAACCAAATATTATAATCTAGATATGCTATAACGGCAAACCTTATACTCAGGTGATTTCGAGATATGCTCCATTAGAAGATGGTGCATTGCTTGAAAATGTAATCCATGTGGTGCAACAAGACGTGACTGCTTAAACTGCATTTGCATGTTGATGATGTGATCATGACTTCCCTTGTCACATTTTATGCTTCCGTATCAGAACCATTTCAATAATCAATAACAACAACAACAACAACAACAAAAAAACCTTATCCTACTAAGTGGAGTTGGCAAATAAATCCTAGAACTCCATTGAACTCGATTTTGTGCCAAGCTAGCCTTCCGTTACATTCAAGTACTCAAAGTCTTTTCTTAGGGTCTCTTTCCAAGTCTTCCTCTACCCCTTAGACCATGAGCCTCTGTCTGTAATTGCATCTTCTAACTAGAATGTCTGTAGGTATTCGTTTCACATTTCCAAATCACCTTAACCGATTTTCTCTCATATTATCTTCAATTTCAGCTACTCCTACTTTACCTTGGATATCCTCTCTCAAGCCTATCCTTTTTTGTGTGCCTAATGTGTATTTAAACTAACCCAAATAATAGATTAATTTAAACCAAATTAAAATCGCAAGCATGAATCAATTGTAGTACGATATGCAGATATGAGATCGATTCCACAGGGATTGCTTTAACACCGATTTAACCGATTAATCATGCTAGACTTCATTAAACAAACAAAGAATATATAGAATTGAATAATTGAGTAATTGATTAAGACTAAAATTAACAAGAAAAAGAAAAGACAATTAACTAAAAGAAACACACGACACAAGAAAGCCTAAGGTTATGAATCCACCAATAACAATCCTATTTACTTTTCCTAAAGCCAATTACTATCCAATTACCATGCCAATGTTAAAGGTTGTTCTTTCTAAGGTATGAATTAATCTGTGGTCAGACATCATTTTTTGTATCTGTACATGATAATTATATCCTATTAGTTAGACATACAATTAAAACCCATTAAGTGTGGTTAGACATACAATTAAAACCCATTAAGTGTAGAAGAATCATGTCAACCAAGTAGGACTAGCTTGATATTGGTCATCCTCACTAGTTTGTCTACTCTTCTTAATCTTAGGTCATCCTCATAGATTTATCTAATGCAAAATTCCTAAAGGTGATCAGTCATTAGAAATTTGAACCTAGAATAAAATACCCACAAAGATTAAGAATCTAACATGGCATATAATCGGATAATAATTAACAAAGTACTTTGCAAATATTCATGCCATGGCTTCATCATAAACCTTAGAAAATAACTTAGTTACACATAGAAATAAAAATAAAAGAAAGATAGAACCCGGAATCCATGGCAAAGCACGTCCCTAAGCTCTTCTTCACTTATTACGGAGATGGTGAATGGTAGTATGGTGTGGGTGATATGAGGGATGCGGGGGTGATGGATGGATATCTTAGAGAGAGCTTAGGGCACTTATTTATACTAGAAAAACCCTAAAAGGTCTGGGAGAAAGTCTCCTAAAATAAAATAAACTCCCAAACAATTAATGACACAAACTAGGAAAGAATCCTTGTTGACTTGGGAAACACGTCATCTGCCTTGCATGCCAGTTTTGGGGTCGATTTATCTTCTTGAAAATTCTGTAAAAATATGAGAAACGTAGCTTTATCTCTTATCTTTCCAAGCATATATCCACACGTCACTAGGGAAAATCGGGAAAGCCTCCAAATCTTTATTCTCCCACAGCTGTGAAATTCTGACGGGAAAATAACTTCTGCGGAATTGATTTGTAAAACTGGAATGAATGGCTCAATGGAAAATTATGAAATTTGGATACAACTATCGTGAGCCTCTTAGCTTCCTTCTCCAATTGGCCTTGCATAAAAAATCCTCCGAAAAGTTGAATTATCACCAAAAATGTCCTGCATGCGCAGATTGGCTGAAACTGAGAAAAGGAAAGTAATATGGCTCTTTTATAATCAATTCCTTAACAAAACCTAGGGATTATTAACATGAAAATATGGTAAATAATGCACCTATCAAACACCCCCAAACTTCGCTTTTGTTAGTCATCGAGCAAAACAAAAATAAAAAAACAACAATGAAACAATAGACCTTCCATAAATTAGCCTCAAAGCAATCAAGAGACGGTCACCAAACTTAAGAGAATTAAAATTTTTTCAAAATAGAATTAACCAAACCTTACACAACATTCTCAAGTGTAATGAGTGAAATAACCAATATCAATACAACTTACTCAACCTAGATAGGTATATGCAAACCAAAGCTTCCACTTCAAATTATCCACCATGAATATCACTCAGAAAGAAATCACACATTAAAGGGCAAAGTGTTTCACTCAAATCATGATAAGCAATACAAAACCCCATAAGCTTGCTCATCATATCAACTCTCCACTAATGTAAATCAATGCAACACCAAAGATCAAAGGTCTTTACAAGGGTTGTAACGATAGGCTAGGGTATGAGCTAATACCAAGATATCTTCATAATGTAACTTGGTCGGCCCTCTTTTGAAACTTGGGTCTTCTATTATTGGCGTCCAGGACTCATGTTGAAAGGATGGAACAATTTCAAACTCTTCTTTTCTAATTCTTTTGATTTTTTTCCTCTCTTTTTCTTGGATTTTTTTTTTTTTCCAAAGAAGAATAAAATAAATAATACTACACATGGTACCTTGGTACACGCCACTTCTTTATTGTAGAACCCAACCTTTATCTTCATTGACATCCACTTGATATCTCCTAAGCTATAGGGTATGTCTAATATAGGTTAAATAGGTAAGGATGAATATGGGTAATGAAAGAAAAGGCTAAGTGTTTGGCTTCAAAAGGGTAACTAGGGATAATATAACATAAAAGGTTGGTTGGAAAAGCTCAAACGATCCAAACATGGCCTTAATCATCTCCCTAATGTTGCATGACATAGGATTTCGCCTTGAGAGATATTGGAGCAAGTTCTATTGAATGATAATGCTATCATGAAACTTACAAGAAAGAATATGCAAGAGGCTCAAAATCTCACAAAGGTTCAATAAGTTTTCACTTAAAATCCACATATAATTCTCTAAGTTCAAAGCTAATCATAGTAACATTGGTTATTTGTATAAAATGAAATTGAGAATGATCATGTAAAAATCTAATTAACCATACAAAATGATTGAAATTTTACATAAAAAGAACCAATTCAAATAAGTTTGTGACCTAGAAGAAAGCGAATTATTATCATTGACTTATGGAAGGTCAAACTAAAAGAAAACGACTCAAGAAAAAGAAAATCTTTTTGATTTTTTTTCTTCTGTTTTTTATATGACATTAAATTTTAAATAAACGACACATTAGGTAAAAAAAAAAAAAAAGAAAAAAAAAAAAAGAAAAACAAAACAAAAACTAAAGAAAAAACAAACCAAGACCTAAAAAGTATGGAAACGACCATATCAAATTAAATAGCTTTCAGCAAAATCAGCTCCTAGCAAACTATAATCGAACAGTGCTTTTGAAAACCATAAACTTTTCGTTTTTTTTTTTCCTGCTTTCAATGCTTATAAAACTACTTGTAAAACTTAAATCCAATGCCTACTCCCAAACTTAAACGAAACATTGTCCTCAATGTTTAAAACATAGAAAACATAACAAATAACACATTTAAAGAGAGGGTGTGAAAAACTTCCCTGGATTTTTCATTGGAGTATGAATGAACAACGTTGAAGCGTGATGCGAATCACCATATAATGAATTCCCCCAAACTTGAATCTTGGAAGCCCATGCTCCTGCAACACAAGAAAGAAATTAAAAACTAATTTAAAAAACAAAATGAAAACTACAAAAATAAAGGAAAGATTTAGAAAACTTGGGTTGCCTCCCAAGAAGCGCTTCTTTATAGTCATGAGCTAGACTGTGCCGAAATTAAGTGAAGGATGGTGGATAATTGAAATGGGGGACCACTCCATGCATCTTCTTCTTTTTCCCTTTCTTCCACCTTGTAGCTTTGAAATTTGGTGTCGATACAAGGCAGGCATTGCGTACTTTTGGTTCTTCAATTTCAAAGCTTGAGACTTCTTTCGATTCTTCATCTTTTTCTGTTGTCTTTTCCACCATATTTTGGCCATTGGACTGAAAGCGACTTGAGCATGCATAACTTCAATTTTTGGTTCAATTCCAAACTCTCTTCCATAATTTGAGCAGTGGACTTCAAAAGGATCTTTGAATTCATGTAGAATGAATGAATTTGGAACTTTAGAATCAGTAGTGTTAAGGATGTGGCACTCAGGAATATCCAATGGAGATGGATTTGTGTCTAGCACTTTAATATTTAACACTTCATCAACAACTTGAATGTCGGCATAAGGGGACCAGTTAGTAATGGCTATTTGGCTAAGTGACTCATTGTTTGGGCCCGAAATAATATTGTTGGGCCGAGCATAGGTTTGGGCTCGGCCCAAAGCTATGTCAACTACTATGGGCTGCGTGATAGATTCCGGGCCAGTTAGCAGGGTCGGTCGAATCCTATCCTAAGAAGGAGTAATCCAGATAAACAAAAAGGTCGAGGAAGTCCTGGTGCAACCAGGATTCCCGGCCAGCAAGGAATAAAGCCTCGGAAGAGGGGAAAGTTCAAAGTCCTAATGGGAGTAGGTTTGTTCGAAGTAAAGTTGGAACGGGACGAGGACTCCCAATCCAGATAAGGGCGCGATTCGGTCTCAAGGAATGGGTGCTATAAATACAAGAAATCATGCAACAAAGAAGGACCTTCAATTCAACAACAATTGCCCTGCGCAAAGCCTGTCAAATACCTTGAGATTTTTTTTCCTTTTCTTTTTCTGCCGACACACCTTCAATTTGGATAAACAGCACTGTGGAGGCACCCGGCGAACACCTTCAGTTTGGATAAATAACACTGTTGTCGCAGAATCAGCCGACCGAGAAGTACCTTCAGTTTGGATAAACAGCACTGCGTCGAGGCCGACTGGTTACCTATCTAAGTCTCGGTTGAGAAGGGTTTTCGAACCCTTGTTGGTAGAGGTCACCTTGCTAGCCCTCTCGGCGTAGTAAGGTGTTACGAATTGTGTTATTCGATGTAGTGGACGCCGAGTGATTTTATGATTGGATACTCACAAGTGAGTTTTAGAGTTCGGCATTCCGACGGTCGAACTACATTCACCATCAAGACATAATCACATTTGAGTACCTGTGTCCATATAGTTTGGTCTCGATTCGACGTGCCTATACTCTTACGAATATAATCACAGTGACCGAATCGCGCTCCAACGATTTGTGAACTTCACATAATTAGTAGCCTTGTCTTCAGGCTTTAGAACCCAAAGACCGAGAGTGTTCCTTCCTTGGTCGCAGTCGCAAGATAAAAAAGTCAACAACGCGCTCAACGTGACATCAATGAATTTTACTCCTCGGCCGAGCTCAGCCGACGAGTTGGCACGCCCCGCATTCAACCGAAGGACGTAGTTAGCTTATTAGTTACTCGGCCTGCGCGCCATGTAGATTTTGTAATTTTTAGAGTCAACACTCATTCAAAGGGTCCTCCAACTTTGAGTTTTCTATCTTTTCTTCACCTTCTGCTAATTCACTCAACTCGTGGTCGATGTCCTTCTCAATTTTCAATGTCATGTGGGCACTATCTTGTTCATGGAATGCATCTTGCTCAATTGGATTAACTTCGGGTTCACTTGGAAATATATCTTGGTCTCTTGCACTCACTATTACAGTAAATTGTCCAACTCGCTTCTCCAATTTTGCTATTGCATGAGCGTGTGCTCGCTCCTTTTGTTGGAATGTTTGTTGGAACACTTGCTGCCCTTGTTGGAAAGCTTGCAAAATTTGAGAGGTGGTTTGTTGATATTGTGTATTAGCTTGAATCATCAGTGCAAAAGTTTCTTCCCATGAAGGTTTGTGGGTTTCATAGGTGTGGCTTCTTGTATAAACTCTGAGAATTGAGCACTAGGCCAATGTTCCATTGGAAATTGTTGATACCAAGCCATCGGGTATTTGCCTGGAAAAAGAAAATTGACAATAGTGAAAGAAGGAGTGAAAGAAAATTAATTGATGAAAAAGAAAAATTAAACCAAAGAACTACTACTCCTAATAACTCATGGATTACAAACAAAAGACTCCAACTAACTCAAGGATTTCAACTAAGAATTGAATAGGATGACAAAGAAGACTACCGTTTTTTATTTTTATTTTATTTATATATAAGAAAATAGAAAGAAAGAAAAATAAAAGAACTACATAAATAAAAATAGAAAACAAAAAATAAAATTTAGTAAAGCGCAATCAACAAGCCAAATTGGGACTAAGGGGCAATCCTTGGCAACAGCCCCAAAAACGTGATGTGTATTTAAACTAACCTAAATAATAAATTAATTTAAACCAAATTAAACTTGCAAGTGCACGAATCAATTATAGTAATATATGCAAATACGAGATCGATGCCACATGGATTGCTTTAACACCAATTTAATCGATTAATCACGCTAGACTTCATTAAACAAACAAATGATAGATAGAATTGAATAATTGAGTAATTGGTTAAGACTAAAATTAACAAGAAAAAGAAAAGACAATTAACTAAAACAAACACATGACACAAGAGAAAGCCTAAGGTTATGAATCCATCAATAACAATCCTATTTACTTTTCCTAGAGCCAATTACAATCCAATTACCATGCAATGTTAAAGGTTGTTCTTTCTAAGGTATGAATTAATCCGTGGTCAGACATCAACTCTTGTATCTCTACATGATAATTATATCCTATTGGTTAGACATACAATTAAACACATAAAAACCCATTAAGTGTAGAAGAATCATGTCAACCAAGTAGGACTAGCTTGATATTGGTCATCCTCACTAGTTTGTCTACTTTTCTTAATCTTAGTTCCAATAAACCTAATTGACTGGTCATCCTCATAGATTTATCTAAATATCTAGATGCAAAATTCCTAAAGGTGATCAGTCATTAGAAATTCGAACCTAGAATAAAATACCCACAAAAATTAAGAATCTAAATGGCATATAATCAGATAATAATTAATGAACAAAGTACTTCGCAAATATTCATGTTATGGCTTCATCATAAACCTTAGAAAATAACTTAGTTACACATAGAAATAAAAATAAAAGAAAGATAGAACCCGGAATCCATGGCAAAGCACGTCCCTAAGCTCTTCTTCACTTATTGCGGAGATGGTGAATGGTAGTATGGTGTGGATGATATGAGGGATGCGGGGGTGGATGGATGGATATCTTAGAGAGAGCTTAGGGCACTTATTTATACTAGAAAAATCCTAAAAGCTCTGGGAGAAAGTCTCGTAAAATAAAACAAACTCCTAAACAATTAATGACACAAACTAGGAAAGAATCCTTGTTGACTTGGGAAACATGTCATTTGCCTTGCACGCCAGTTTTGGGGTCCATTTATCTTCTCGAAAATTCTGTAAAAATATGAGAAATGTAGCTTTATCTCTTATCTTTCCAAGCATATATCCACACATCACTAGGAAAAATCAGGAAAGCCTCCAAATCTTCATTCTCCCACAGCTGCGAAATTCTGACAGGAAAACAACTTCTGCGGAATTGATTTGTAAAACTGGAATGAATGGCTCCATGGAAAATTATGAAATTTGGACACAAAACTATCTTCAGCCTCTTAGCTTCCTTCTCCAATTGGCCTTCCATAAAAAATCCTCAGGAAAGTCAAATTATCACGAAAAACGTCCTGCATGCGTAGATTGGTTAAAACTGAGAAAAGGAAAGTAATAAGGCTCTTTTATAATCAATTCCTTAACAAAGCCTAGGGATTATTAACATGAAAATATGATAAATAATGCATCTATCAGTGCCCACATATCCAATGAAATATTCTCATCTTCGCTACACTCATTTTGTGTACTTGTTGATGCTTCATGATAGGATTTTTATCACACACACAAAAAGGGTTAAAAACACCTAAAATACTTGCAAAAGAAACAAGGTAGTCGTAGTATAGTCGGCTTTAGTAAGGTTGTTCTCTACGTGGATTATTAAAACAATTTATATTAAAATCAAATCTTAACTGATTATTTAAAGAAAGTTTTGGAAAAAGGTTCATTTTAAGACCTAAAGTACGAAAAACGAATACATTAAAAAGAACTTAAGAAATCAGCAAGTAGGAAAAAAACAAACGAAAACAATTTTTAAAATTAAGTTGTAAAGCACTAGGGTTGTGCTGTCACTTTTATATCCTACGTAGTTCTTGCAATTACTTATAACTTATACACACATATTTTGAAAGTTAGGTTTTTCCTAAATTATACTCTATTTGGACTCCCAATCTAGAACGTATATCAAACATGCAATCTGTCTGTGGTATTCAGATCAAATCTAAACATGCAAGACTCATTAGCTTTATGAAAAACTTTTGAAAAACCATGCAACCCTTAAGACGTAGTATTCATCCTAAGTGAAATTAAAATTATTAATCACAAGAAGCCTTCGTCAATTTTAGGGACTGCCCTTCAACCAAAATTACATTAAATTACTTTTCTAAATATCCTAATAGTTGCAAATCTTCAAGACACTTAGATAGTCTCAAACACGGTAATTAATAATTCAAAACCTGCATGCATAAAATCATAAGCTGAAAAGAAATCCGACCTCACTACATGTAGACGGGTGTTAGACAAGGCCCTCACTTAAGGCGCTTTTCTAAAAAGATTGTATATGGCAAAAACATGTTGTATATAGATGCTAGACCAAGCATTCACATAGGACGTTTTCATGTTGTTTGTCTCAAAATCGGCCTTAGCCACAAACAGAGGATTTCAGGATCTTTTGGTCCTTCATGTTAAAATCAGTGAAGAAATTGTTGGTTTTGATAAAGAAAGATTGACAAAAACATAAACAATGTTGCAGAGAATGGGCAGTGCAAAACATTGCTGCTACTGAAGTGATGCTTTCATTGATTTCTCATGTTGGATTCTACCATTGGTGTAGTACAAGCTTATCTCTAAGCTGCCTAATCACTACCAGCTGTTGGTTTCAATCTAAGCCTTACAACACACTTTAATCTAAGCCTTACATGTGGCTATAAGACAAAAATCATCACCTAATTTTATTTAGCATTCAAATTGAAACTAGCCGTTTGACCTTTTTGGACTTCCTTGCTAACTAAGCCATGATCATGGGCAGGATTCATTTAGTTCCAACACTCCCCTCTAAATGAAGTTCTCTTGCAAGGCTTCTCTGATAAAATGAAATTTCCTCTTGATGTGTTTAGTCTTTTGATAAAAGACTGGATTCTCATATTATCGTCACTGTCTCCCTAGTCATTATCACATAATCCTACAAGTATAATAGTTTCTCCCTTTTCATAGCCAATTCCAAAATCAATAGTCCCATATACATACCTGTTTGGCCATGCGTGATGCATATGCGTGTGGGTGAGAGACTTTCCATACAATTCGTGCATGTGTGGAGTGATCAGCACAAAGACACTTAAAAGGGATTAGCATGTTCTTCATGGATGAGAATGGATGAAGTTGGAACTTGACCAAGCAAAGAGTTGGTGATGATTATCATTGAAAAGTGATAATCATGGTGCCGTCTGAAGGGAAGTATAGTTCGAAATGAACATGGTCTCTTTTGGGGCATGCAAAAGATAAGAATTGAGAATAATTAAATGATGATATCTCCAGTGACATTGCAATTAAATTGCAATATACCTTGCATGCATATGGACATACATGGTGGAAGAAGAAAGTTTGTAGTTGCATTGGGAGTCTTTGACTTTGAGTGACGGCTTTGGATTGGATAAGGCAAGGCTTCTGGGATTAGTATGCAGAGTCCTCACATGGTCTCCAATAGCACAGATTAATCGCCACTTATCATTCAAGCATGCATGTGGTCTCGATCTCGCAAACAAATTCGAGAGGATGGCAATTCGTGAGGTTATTAAAGATAATGTTCTGAGGAATATTATTTTTGATTGCTTTGATGCCGCGGCAGATAATCTTCAGCATGGCTAGCAAGCAAATAGTACTATAAATACATAACGCTGTGCAACGTTGATAGCCCTCCAATTCAACACACAAACTGTCTTGCGCAAACCTTCACTCTACGCGAAACCTCTCAAACACCTTGAGATTTTTATTTTCTTTTTCCGCCAACACATCTTTAGTTTGGATAAACAGAACTGTGAAGGCAACTAGCGACATCTTCAGTTTGGATAAACAACATTGTTGCCGTAGAATTAGCTGATCGCGGAGTACCTTCAGTTTGGATAAACAGATCTGCGTCGAGGCCGACTGGTTATCTATCCAAGTCTCGGTCGAGAAGAATTTTCGAATCCTTATTGGCAGAGGTCATCTCATTAGCCTTCTCGGCGAAGTGAGGTGTTATAGGTTACTACATTCGGCACATTGAGAGCTGAATTTGATATTGAAATTTGTAGAACCAGCAGACTTGTCTTCAGGCTCTATTCCTCAATCACAGCCACAAGATCAAGAAGTCAGCAGCGCGCCCAACGCGACATGAACACATTTTACTCCCCAGCCGAGCTCGGCCAACGAGTTGGCACGCCCCGCGCACAACCGCAGGACGTAGTTAGCTCATTGATTACTCGGCCTGTGTGCCACGTAGGCTTGGTAGTTTTTAGGGTCAACAATACCTTAGGACCTTCTTAGTTGTTCCCATATGCAATTTGGTTGAATTACACATGAACCTTGATAGCAAACTAGCAACAAACATGATGTATGACCTATTTGCTGTCAAGTAGAGTAAACTGCCAAATATTTTGTTGTAAAGAGTCTCATTTGCAAGGCCAGAACCGTCACATTTACACAACTTTTCGTTTGCGATTACTGGAGTAGAAACATATTTATATCCTTTCAGTTTAAACTGCCCACTATTATGATGTAAAGAGTCTCATTTGCAAGGCCTGAACTGTCATCTTTACTCAACTTTTCATTTGCAATCAGTGGAGTAGCAACATATTTATATCCTTGTAGTTCAAACTTGTCAAACAAAGTTCTATATACTTCTGCAGGTGGATAAATATTCCACTTGAACTTTGAATCACTTCATTTATAAGGAAATGACGCAAAAAGTCCTGAATCTGTTATTTCATATTTTCTCATCATATCTTCTTTGAACTTAGTAATCATTTCATCATTGCTTCATGTGAACACAACATCATCCACATATAGAGACATCATATACCTGGGCAGTTCCAAATTTTGAGTGAAATGTAGCTTCACTTGGACTCTTCTTGAACCCACATTGATTGAAATATGAATCAATCTCACTGTAACAAGCTCTTGGGGCTTGCTTTAGTCCACATAAAGCTTTCTTCAACTTAAAGATTTTCTCCACTTCATTTGGAACTACAAACCTGGGTGGCTGATCAACATACATTTCTTCTTCTAGTGTTCCATTTAGGAAAGCAGATTTTATATCCAATTGATAAAGCTTCCATCTTTTATGTGCTGCAAGTGCAATTAGAGTTCTTATTGTGTTAAGCCTAGCCAAAGGTGCAAATGTTTAAATCTACTCCTAGTTGATGTGAGTAACCTTTGGCAACTAGCATTGCATTATATTTTTGCACAATTCCATCCAGATTGAGTTTGGTCTTATAGACCTATTTCACTCCAACTATCTGCTTGTCACTTGGTCTATTCACCAAATCTCAAGTTTCATTCTTTCTGCCATGCAGTATCCTTCACAGCCTTTTCAAATGTCTCATGTTCAGAAATTGCAGGTAGCACTTATATCACTGAGATTTCTCATCCTCAGTGGTGTTGAATTATGAGTACTTCCATATGATTTTGTACTCTGTGGTGTTAAATGAGGGGTTGAACTTTGAGATGTCTGAGGTGACTGTGGAGGAGTATTTTGAATTAGTGTTTCAGCTTCAATTATAGGTGCAATGTCAATCTCCTTAATGTGGAGTGATGTTGTGATTCTCACTTCAAAATTTGTTTCCCAATTCTATGTGACTTCTTCATTGAAAATAACATCTCTTAAGATTTTATCTTCTAAATGTTCAAGTTCAAAACTATGTACCTTTTCTCATAATTTTCACATCCTATGAAAATGCCTTTGTTGTTGTTTTCATCATACTTATGTCTCAATTGTAAGGGGATCTGTGCATAACAGATTGAACCAAAAACTCTCATTTGCCTTACTCCTGGTTTTCTACTGCTAAAAGCTTCAAATGGTGTTTTCTTGTTTATAGCCTTTGTATGACTCCTTTTATCCAAGTAGACTGCAGTATTAACTGTTTCACCCCATACACATATGGAACTTCTTCTCATGGAGCATGTACTTGGCCAGTTCTACAATGGTCGTGTTTTCCTTATCAGCCACTCCATTTTTTTTGTGGAATGTAACTATGTAGGCTACTGTGAGTTGTCTTTCTAGACCAACACTCTCACATAAATCCTTGAATTCTAGTAAAGGTATATTCACATCCCCTATCACTTAGTTTCTTGATCTTGAAATCACTCTGCAACTCCACTATGGACTTGAACTTCTTGAAGATACCAAACATCTCAGATTTATTCCTCATAAAGTAAACCCATCACATACTTGTGCAATCATCAACAAACATAAGAAAATATGTTTCCACTCATGGTTGTTGTCTGCATTGAGCCACACACATTAGTGTGTATGAGTTGTAGAGGTTATGGTGATCTCGAAGACTTTCCACTTTCAAATCCTTCTCTATGATGCTTGCCAAATGTGCATCCTTCACGTACCTCCTCTGTATTCTTCAATTCTGGCAATCCACTAACCATACTCGTAGATCATTCAAACTTTGGTAGTTCGAATGTCCATATCTCTGATGCCAAAGCTTAGTGCAATCTGTGATCTCAGCTTTCAAGGCAATAAAACTATTTTTAGTCATCTTAACCCTTGGAACCTAGTTTTAAAGGCTTCTATCACCAAACATTTGAACCATGTTATCACCAAACAACAAGAAATAACCATGGATGATCATTTGACAGACATTTAACAAATTTTCATCAAGGCCAGGCACTAACATCACTTCCTTGTTAAACCTCTTGCCTCTTCTAGTCTCAACAACAAGTGTCTCCTTGCCAATTGCTTCCACTAACTGCCCATTTTCACATTGCCACTGAACCTTCCATCAATGTAGGTAAGCAACCACTATCTTCACCTTGCCACTAAACCTTCCATCAATGTTGCCCATTTCCCATTTTTTGGTAATTGCTATCATGTGATTAATGCAACCACTATCTATATACCAAATATCTTTCTTTTTCTTAACTGAAGTAACGTTGCAGACATAAAACACGTTTGTTTCCTCTTCAACTCTATGTGCATAGTTAGCCAACTGATTCCTCGTTGTATTGCAAGGCCAAATGTCCAAATCATTAGAGTTGGTACACTTGAGTTTTCCCTTAAGCCAACACACCATGGTGCAATTTTTGACAGATTTTTCACTTGTTCTTAGCAGTTTCACTGCCATTTGTTTTGCTTCACTCGTTGGGAAGATTTGTTATCCCACTTTTTATCCTTTTCTTTCCAGGATTTCTTATATTTAGCTCTGACTGCATGTTTGCCCTTCTTTAGCACTAATGCTCAAACCAGCAAAAGTCCTTTCTATCACATATTTTGTGTTCCTATCATGCATATCAAGGCATTGATCATAGCCTTCAAGAGTACTGATAACCTTGTGAGCATCGATAGTTTCCAAATCCTTGGCAAACTAATGAGAATATTTTGAAAAATCCTCTGATTAGACAAGTATTCACCACATGTTTTCATTTGGTTGATAATTTCAAACATTCTAGTATGCTCAAAATCTCTTCTTAAACCTTTAAGTCTAGCAGTTCTAGCCTTTTTATGACCACAAAATTCTTGTTGCAGGATGTCTGAAGCTGCATTAATTGGTTGTCTCTACAGTTGAAATCCACCAAAACTGGTGTTTCAAATGATTCCTTGTACTATTCCAAGAGCTTTTGTGTCCGTCATTTGGTTTTCTTTCAGAATAATATGTTGTCCAACAGTGTGTGCACCATCTCTTCCTGTTCTGGTATTTCAAACCCAGATTCGACATAGTCCCACACGTTGTAAGATTTGAAATGGTTTTCAATTGAATGCACCCGATCGTAGTTCCGCATTGTATACTGGAGCACAGAGCTCGTCGCCACTCGACCCAACCATATGAGACTCGAATATGAGAAGAGTTGAATTTTCTCCTTCGTTGGGTCTCCCTTTTTCCCTCTCTCATAGCTTTAAAGACACGCCCAATTCTTCGAATCAAACAGATCTCTAAGGCCATGCTAAAATCAATGAAGAAATTGTTGATTTTAAAGGAAAGATCGATAAAAACACAAAGAATGTTGCAGAGAGTGTGCAATGCAAAACGTTGCCGCTACTACAGTGATGATTTCATTGATTTCTCACATTGGATTCCACCATTGATCTAGTATAAGCTTATCTTTAAGCTGCCTAATCAGTATCATCTGTTGAGTTCAATCCAAGCCCTACAACACACTCTAATGAAGTATTACATATGGTTATAAGACAAACTCATTACCTAATTCTATTTGGCATTCAAACTGAATAGTGGTTTATGTGGTTGCAATTCATCTTCTTTACTGACTAAGACAAGCTCAATGGCAGAGATTCATTTAGTTCCAACATTTTAAGTTTGTGTTGCGGGCGCACCAACTCACAACCTAGGGGCCGAGTGAGTAAAATGTTATTTGCACTTTGTTTGATTTTTTTCAAAACGATTGTGACCGAGGAAGAAATGCGTCTCAGTTGTAGGTTCTATGTGCCTTGGGTGCAAGAAAATAGTGGTTGATGTGGTTGTGAAAGTGGTAAGATGAGATGTATGAGAAGATGAATTGAACAACCGAAACGAACTGGTCGAATGGACCGAATTGATACGCAATTGAATTACAATACTCCTACTGCAAAAAAATAAAATGTGAAAAATTATATTGTAATGAAATAAATTATGAGAAAATAAATTAAAATAAACACGTTAAGTGCGAGAAGCAAGAAAAAAAAAATCTGAATCATTTTACAATTGGAAAGAAAAATTTACACTAGGAATTGAAAGTGCAAGTATACATCTAGGAGGAGAAAATAAACATAAAAGCATATAGGGTGCAGAGAAACTAAAATATGAGATATTATTTTGGTAGGAGACCACTAACAATGAGAGCTAGACGGGTCTTATTTATAGTAGTTTAAACTTTTTTTAATTACCCGTTACAATTCTACTCAACCTTGATTGTTTCCATCAGATTTGTCTTTAAATTAATACAAGTCTGACTTTGACGATCTCCAAATTTCATGCCGAGGATTTGAATTTGAAAACTTTATTCCTCCTCCATCACAATTACTAATTTGGCTAATCTTGTAAATCTCCTTTGGACCAAAAAGGTGTAATAGTGAATTGGCCCTATCTGACTCGAACGCGATGTGCCGTCACTCGACTCAAACGTGCTGCGCTCTCATTCGACTTGAACTTGATGCTCACTCAAACTCGAACGCACTTTCACTGGACTTGAACAGGGATGGCAAATTTAGGTCCAAAAACATGTAGGCAATTTTTTCGAGGTTAGGAAATAACTTCCATGAGTCTGGACGTACGAAACATGTGAAATGCAACACTTTCTCATTCTCAAGTTCTGTTTCCGACATACCAAACATAGGTGTAAAGCCTACTTAAATCTCACTCAAATGGTCAACGAATGATGGATACTTATCACTCGCATTTAACAAATCACTTAATGGGCGAAAAGCTGAAGCTCGCTCTTCAACATCCCCACTAGTACTACAGTTACTATGATATGATGGAATTCATCATCACTAGTATATCGTTGTATAAAAAATAAAAATAAAAGAAAATCCATCCATGGATTGAAACACTCTAACCGCACTAGCTGAGAAATTTTGTGAGAACCTAGAAGCAAGCACAAAACATGAGCAAACTTGAGCTTAGCCGAGTTCATTCAAATGATATTCTTTTTCTTTATGTCCAAATCGAATATTTCTTTATATCAACAGATTCAGTTATTAGTATAGGGCCTTTAAGGGAAGAGATTTCCATTTAAAAAAAAAAATGGGGACAGCTTCTTAACCATTAGATTTGACTTTGTGGAAAATATGGAAGAGAATGCTTTTTCTCATTATATTTCTCTACAAGATTACAAGGATATATATACATGATACAAGTGTGTAGGTAGGACAAGGTAGCTGTCCTAGTGTGTAGGTAGGACAAGGTAGGACGGCTGTAGGATGGCTTGACGGCTGTAGAACGGCTTATTCTTCCAATACTCCCCCTCAAGCTGGATCAAGGAGGTTAATTGATCCAAGCTTGGAGAGCAGACTTTGAAACTGAGGAGAAGCAAGGGACTTCGTGAAAATATCAGCAAGTTGATCTTGGCTTCGAGTGAATGTGGTTTGAATTACCTTGGACTGGACTTGTTCCCGAACGTAGTGACAGTCAACTTCAATGTGTTTGGTGCGTTCATGGAACACCGGATTGGAGGCAATATGCATAGCTGCTTGATTGTCACAGAAAAGAGATATAGGTGTGTTGATTGAGAACCCCAAGTCCGAGAGAAGGCCCTTGAGCCAAATGAGTTCACATGCAGTGGAAGCCATGGCTCTATACTCAGCTTCGGCACTTGAGCGAGCAATTACATTTTGTTTTTTGCTCTTCCATGTCACGAGGTTTCCTCCAACCAACGTGCAGTAGCCAGTAGTGGATTTTCTATCAATAGCATTCCCTGCCCAGTCAGCATCGGTGTAGGCAATGATTTGAGTATGACCATTGTTTTTCATGACGATTCCCCGACCAATGGAGCCTTTGAGGTATCTGAGAATTCTTTTAACAACATTTAAATGAGGTTCAGTGGGTGCATGCATGAATTGGCTTACAAGACTGACGGCGTAAGTTATATCCGGTCTGGTGATGGTGAGATATATAAGCTTACCCACCAATCGTTGGTAGTAACTGATATCACTGAGAGGTTCTCCTGTCAAGTCCAACTTCAATTTGCTATCAAGAAGAGTACGAGTTGGTTTGCAATCCATCATCTTCACTTCTTGAAGTAAGTCAATCACATATTTCCTTTGACTAAAAAAAAGTCCCTTGGGGGAAGTGGCCAGTTCAATCCCAAGGAAGTATTTTAAAACTCCTAAGTCTTTAATGGAAAATTGTTGATGAAGAGAATGTTTAAGAGTGTGAATCTCATCAATGTTATCACCTGTGATGATGATATCATCAACATAGATTAGTACAACTAATTTGCCAACTAATCCTATTCGAACAAATAGGGAGGAATCAGCATGACTTCTCTTGAACCCAAAATTTTCAAGTACCGAGCTCAGTTTGGCATACCAGGCACGAGGAGATTGTTTCAAGCCATAGATTGACTTATGAAGCTTGCAAGCCATACCTGAATTCTGTGCTTGTGGATGACCCGGGGGTAGTTGCATGTAGACTTCCTCTTCGAGGTCTCCATGTAAAAAAGCATTTTTTACATCCATTTGGTACAATGGCCATTCATGGTTCACTGCAACAGATAACAAAACCCTTATTGTGCTCATCTTAGCCACGGGAGCAAATGTCTCCTTATAGTCCACTCCAAAAGTTTGAGTAAAACCGCGAGCCACCAATCTTGCCTTGTGTCGTTCAATTGAGCCATCAGAATTAAACTTGATTTTATAGACCCATCGACTGCCTACCACCTTCTTGCCTTTGGGAAGTTGAACTACACTCCAGGTTTTATTTTCATTCAAGGCTTTGAGTTCTTCTTCCATGGCTAGCCTCCACACAACTTGACGATTGGCTTCTTGAAAGTTCCTTGGTTCACTTTCATAGGACAGTTTACTGAGGAAGACTACATGAGAGTGAGAGACTTTGGAGTAATTTACAAACTTGTGAATAGGGTACCTGGCATGGTAAGTTTCATAGTCTTGTAGCCTTGATGGTGGATGTCGATCTCGAGTCGGATTCCTGCGGGGTTGAGCTGGGTAATAGGTTCAGCTCCACTCTCTTGTATAGATGTTGTGTTATGGTCATGGGGAACTACTTGTGCTTCTGAGGCTTCAGTGTCGTCTCCAATAAGCAGGTTGTCATTAAGAGTTGCATGAGAGTCCCGGTTGTGAGGTAGTGAATGGACACAGTCACTTGGTTCGACTGGATTTGGCAATGGGAAGAGATCTAGGAAATGCTCCCCCTGACGATTTTGATCTGATGATTTGTTGAAATATGGTTGGTTTTCATCAAACCGTACATCTCTTGAGACAAACATCTTCCTGGAGCACGGATTGTAGCATTTGTACCCTTTTTGGGTGGAGGAGTATCCCATGAAAACACACTTGACAGCTTTGGGATCAAGTTTGTCTCGGTGATGGGATTGAATATGAACATAACAGGTACATCCAAAGATTCTCAGATGGGAAAGATTAATTTTTTTGTTTTACATAACCTCAGATGGTGATTTTGTATCCAGAACACGACTAGGCAGTCTGTTGATAAGGTAGGTGGCTACAAGAACTCCTTGAGACCAAAACCTCTTAGGCACATTCATTTGCAACATTAGCGCCCTGGTTTTTTCAAGTAGGTCCCGATTCTTCCTTTCGGCAATTCCATTTTGCTGAGGAGTACCTACACAACTTGTTTGATGTATAATTCCATGGGTGCTCAAATAGTTAGTCATATTTTTGGATGTATATTCAGTGCCATTATCAGACCTTAGTATGTGGATTTGGGACGAAAAATGGTTCATGACAAGATTATGAAAGTCCTTGAAAGCATCCATAACTTCACTTTTGAATTTTAGGAGGTACAACCAAGTGGCTCTTGAGAAATCATCAACAAAGATAACGTAGTACCTATAACCATCAAAAGACTCTAGAGGTGCAGGTCCCCAAACATTGGAGTGCACCATCTCAAACAACTTGCTAGTCCTAGACATGGAAGAATTGAATGAGAGTCTAGTAGATTTTGACAAATGACAAATTTCACATACAAGGGAGGATTTGCATAAACTAGGGAACAACGTAGACAACACAGATTCTGAGGGATGTGCTAGGCGTTGATGCCACAACCGATGTTCTAGGTTTGAGCTGACTTGGAACCCCTTTGGAACATTGAGGTCCTTTGAAAAATAGTACATCCCATTTAGGTAGTGACCTTCACCAATCAGCTTTTTGGTGGCTAGATCCTGAAAAACAACATTGTGGGGGGGAAAAATTGCACGACAGTTTAGAGAGTTTGTAATCCTTCCTACGGACAATAATTGAAAAGGAAAAGATGGAACATATAACGCTGTGGACTCAACAGTTTCTGAGATCAGTTTAACTTTCCCTCTACCTAGAACTGGCACACCTCTACCATTTGCTACAAAAACTAGTGATGGTTTAGTGTGGCTTTCAAAATCGTATAGCTTAGAATATTGATTTGTCATGTGATCTGTGGCACCTGAGTCTATAATCCAAAAATCATGAGAGTGACTAACATTTAGTGCAGTTGAAAGAGCACACATGATACCTGGAATGTCTCCTTGAGGTACATGACCAGATTCAGCTAAGAACCCTGCAAACTGTCCAAGAAGAGCAGTTTGACTTTCCCCAGTCGACGTTTCACCTGTGCTTCCTTTTCTGGTTTGAAGGTAGGTTGAGAACTCTTTCAACAAGTCAGCCGGATTGGCTGTAAAGTTCATCGACCCACCAATGGATGTAGCAGTAGCAGCATGGTACTTGTTTGTATGTAGTCTAGCGTGTGAGCCCTTATGATCTCTTAAAGGCTTGTTCTCAAACCTTGGCTTCAACTCAGGGTGCAATATCCAGCATCGATCTATTAGATGTCCAACATTATTACAATGTAGACACTTCAGATCTGGCCTTTTTCCCTTGTATACTTTATCTCCAAATGACTTGTGATTTGTCACAAAAGCTCTAGCCTTAGACACACTAGGTTTTACGTCAACATTCATGACTTTTCTGCGTACTTCTTCTCGCTGGATAGTAGTGCAAACACTTGCAAATGATGGAAGTTCGGGATTCATTAGAATATGGCTTCTAAGATCTTCATATTCAGAACCCAAACTTGCAAGCAAATGAAAGATTTTGTCTTCCTCGGACCTTTTTAACAGTACGGCAGCATCGATAGTGTGTGGTCGATACATTTCTAGTTCGTTCCACATGTTTTTCATGCAACCGAGATGATGAACAAATGATTTATCACCTTGTTGAAGACTTGCAAGATTCCTCTTAAGCTGGAACACTCGAGCAGCATTGTTTTGATTTCCATACATGTCCTTGACTGCCTTCCAAAGAGCACTAGAGGATTCTGAAAAACTGAAAATTTCAGACAGCTTAGGATCCATGGAGTTGAGGAGCCACGACATGACCAGCTGGTATTTGCACAGCCATGCTTCATACTCCGGCGATGCGACGTCAGGTGCTTCAATACTTCCATTGACGAATCCAAGTTTGGATCTTCCTCCAAGGGCAAGAGATATTGATCTGGACCATGGAAGATAGTTAAACTCATTTAACAACACAGAACACAAACGTTGGTTTGGGTTGACTTCAGCTTCTGGAAAACTAGGGCGAGGAGCTGTGAAGCTTTCAGCTTCTGAGTCAAAAAGATTATCTTCTGCCATTATCGAAACAAATGTGCAGAAGAAGAGAAGAGACAACAATGGAGTCAGGCCGGTTAAGGTTCCGGCTCTGATACCATGTGGAAAATATGGAAGAGAATGCTTTTTCTCATTATATTTCTCTACAAGATTACAAGGATATATATACATGATACAAGTGTGTAGGTAGGACAAGGTAGCCGTCCTAGTGTGTAGGTAGGACAAGGTAGGACGGCTGTAGGACGGCTAGTGTGTAGGTAGGACAAGGTAGGACGGCTGTAGGACGGCTTGACGGCTGTAGAACGGCTTATTCTTCCAATAGGCTTTAATGAAATTTTGTGGTTGAGATTAAATCACAGACCACAGAATCTCAATCATAGAATTTCATTAAAGCCAAATCTAACGGTCAAAAGGGTGTCCCTATTTTTTTTGAAAAATGGGGATCCCTCCCCTTAAAGGCTTCTGTTATTAGTAACAATTTGCTAGGTAACAAAACATTTATTAGACATTCTAATACATAAGTTCTTATGTTTTGCGATGATAACAACGGATGGAAAAATCCCTCATAGTGAACACTACTCTTTGTAGGATAAGCTCTTATACACGATGCATCACCCTTTACAACAACTTCATTTACAGTATGTTCCTCAGATGCAATCACGGTCTGCCTCTCATATTGTCTATCAAAATGAAAGCGAACTTACCTTATCCTTACTCCAAATTTCTTTTTCAAATCTATGCCATATGGACACCTCTTCATCTTCATCTACACCCGCACACATATCACACAGTTGTCTCGGACATACAAGAAACTCCTTGAGCCACGAGGTTTGTGCAACGATAGACTCACCAAGTTGTTCGAATCTATAAGAGTATCTGGGATGCTCAGAATCGTCTATAAATGTGCAGTGAGACACATTCAGCACTTCCAAATCCTCCATTTCGATCCTTATAAAAACCAAAGCTTTCTTGTGCACCGTTGTGCACTGCAGACTTAAGATCTTGAGCTTGGAAGTAGGCAACAATGGCCCTTGCGCATACTACGTCAAACTTAGAAGGGCACAAAACTTTAAGCTGAGAGATGTTGCATTAGCTTCCAACTAGCTTCATGATTTGAAAAGGAAAATCAATATATGCAACAACCAATGATTCAAGTCCTACCCAATTCCTGACAGCTGTTTCAAATCAATTCTATGTCATCAGGTTCCCACTTGGTAGAACCAGTTGTTTGAGGCCTGGGGTTCTGCAAGGAAGCAGAAATCAGTATTAGTCCGGCTTCAACATTATCAGAAACTTTATGATTCAAAACAAAACGTTTGTTATTATGAATGCAGGGAAATGGAAACCAATACCTTTTGGCTGCACATATCAAGTGGTCATCGTTTATGAATAAAGAGAAATGGAAAACCAAGGAAGATAAATTTCCACAATTGAGACATAAAGCACTCTTCAATACTTTCAGTAGTCTTTCGCTTGATTTATTATCAGACCAAGTAGTCAATCTTCGAGGAGTATTACAGATGTTAAACTTGAGCAGAGTCAGGTCAAGCGTTTCCCAAAGGATTGGATTGCAGCAAGCTGCATTCCAGGATTTACAAACGAAAGAAACAAATATCACATCCAGAAAATTCAAGGTCATAAATATCCTCACAAGGATATTGTAGTCCATATCCGCCCAATTTCTAACTTTGGATTTGTTGTTCCCTGCCATTGTAGAAGAGATTGTACCTTCAACCATCAAAGGTCAAAGCCAGGTACTGTGCATTAATGGAAAGGCATTGAACTCGTGTTCAAAATAGAACTTGAACAAACTATGGAATGCTCTAGCTTAGGAAACAAGTTTTAACACCATTACAATTTTCGGAATGTGACCTTCCAATACCAATGTCAATGTCTTACTGATAATTAAATGCTAGGAAACTTAGGAAGTCAAAACGTTGTTTATGTGTACGGCATTTAGAGATGAAATTTTTATAAGGAATATAGAAAAAAATGGATCAGAACCATTTAGAACCATTTAGTAATTTAGAATTAAGAGGTACATGGACGATTTTCTATGTGCAGCATGATAATAAAGATCCTCATAGACAATCACTCTGGAACAGGGAACGTTCTTAGCTAGTTTGAGTTAACGACAATACCTATGTGTTCAGTGTTTTTACTTCTGGGACAATTTTTTTGTTTTTTTTACATACAAAGTAGGGTTGAGTAGAAAAATGCATTGTTTCCATTTACCTGATTCCAGACTAGGAAACTTTTCTAACTTAAGAAGATTGTTGCATGCTGACCATGGGCACTCCAAAATGTGCATTCTGAGAAAACTAGAGTTTGAAATTGCTAAAGTTATAAATAAGGATGTCACAAAAATGATGCCCTCGCTAATAACTCTTAACGTAAAGGTTCACTAAGCTAAATAGACAAAACATGCTTAAAGGATTGTACTTGAAATGCAGATGAATGCACAGACCGATATTGATTACTTTAAAAAGCACATAAAGTCCACTAACCATTTAAAGCAAACAAGTTTTACTGAAAGTCCTAGTAGTTTATGTTATACATTACACATAACGACATTCAGTATTCTTACAATTGACTTTAAAATGCAGATAGTATCTTTCGGAACAGTTATGGAAACTGTCAAACACGATGTGGACTATTTCATTCAGTATTCTTAGAAATGATGTCGCTAAAATGCCAACTATCATAAGGTCAACCATTAATCCGAGTACAAGAAAATCAGGAAATGCAGTAAGCATACACATGATTCAGGAGACAGTTTTCTGATCACTTTCTCTTTTCTTTGAAGAACAAAAATAAGAATATAAATAGAACCAAACCATGGATTTAACACCGTGACACCATGTCTGTAGCTATTCGTCAAACATTGTAACATATAAGTTGCCAACAACACTATCATTGTCAACAAACCTTCGAGAACATTTTAAACAAATCAAGATAAAGTTGGAATTTGGTAACAACATCATCTTATAAGATGCCATATTAATGTCCGAAACTTTCTGTTATAAAATATCTGCATCTTTGTGGCCATTCAATGACTAAATTGAAAGTTTGAGACTACCCCAATTAGAAATTCGAATCAAGAATCCATTAAAACAATTTCCTCTGTATCATCCACCTTATGTTGATACATATGGCTACTTTAGATAAAATAAGCTAATTGATAAAGTATTTATATCCAACTTATGAGATACTCGTATAAGAATTCCATCATAACCTTAGGGAAGGGGAGGTATATGGGTACTATGGCAGCCCAGATGATTCTGAACTAGTACATGATAGAGAATGCTGTTGCACTGGAAACATGTGCATGTGTCCTATAGAAGACTGGTGCAATATGCGGCCAAAGAGTATTGAAGTACTGGAAAGGAGAGTAGAGTCATGAAACCATGCTAAGCAGCTTCTTAAAGGGAAATTGTATTCAACAATAGAATTGATAATGTTCTAGCTAGTTCAAGCAGCTAACAAGTGGATATACGCTTTTCAAGTGTTTTAAACTGGGTTTTTTTAACTTTGCTTATATGATTCTTGGTGGATAAATGACCAGAAATATATGCTTTCTATTGAGAAAAGTGATTCTTCCCCTTGTTTTGCTAGAATGCCAGTCTAGTTTCCTAGCCTCCTCGTTTGCTATTGAGTATTGGAACAAATAACTCACTAAATTTAAGGTTTAACGAACAAATTAATAGTAACAAATTGAGTGATCGATGGCTTGAATGTTCAATTTAATGATACTACTTTATATTAGTGGAATGCATATCAAATGGTCAGGTCTATATGACCGCAAATCGCCCTCAAAGAAATATGTAAATCAGATGAATTACTGTGATAGGTTGTTAATTATCTGTAATCTAGAAAATCATGTCAAGCACATAGCAGATGCTGAATAGTATGCAGATATTAGAAGGAGAGCTGGAGATGATAAACATATAAAAGTGAAAGTGAGAACAATACACAGCATAAAAATGATCAAGAACTGAATAGGGAAGAGTAGGAAACGAGTGACACATGAAGAACCAGAGTCAGATGACGAGACTCAGGATGAAGAAGAACTCTCAATAGCTAAAAAAATTACATTGAGAGATAATGTGATAAGGGATGTCAAAGCTTTGAGAATAATATAAGGGGCACTTTCAGATACCGTCTTTCCTCGAATATCAAATGAAGAGACGACCAAAATTGCTCGGTGCAAAAAGGGTACAGAGATGACAAGAAAGTAACCGAAGTAAAACTTCTATCTCGTAGATGTGATTTTGAATATACACGCATGAGGGACGATGAACCTCTCAAGGACTATTTTACTACACTGTTTGATATTGTGAATCAAATGAAAACTCTGTGGAAGAATTGTCTAGGGAGAGACTAGTCCGGAAATTTATAATCAGTTTGACAAGACCCTATGATTTGATAGTGAATGTTATAGAAGAAACCAAGGACACATACACACTTGATGCATAAGAAGTGATGGCTTCTTTGAAATCTTTTGAGCAAAGGCTAGAGAGGCATGTTGATGCACCACAGAAAAAGCTTTTCGGTCTCTTAGTGCCAGTCCTAGAAAAGGCAGCTCAGATGATCAATTATTAATTTCAAGCAACAGAAGAAGACTTGGAAAAGGTAAAAAGGGAGAAAGAAAACCAAGCTTGCCTACAAGAAATAGTGGTGCTGGAAACAATGGTGCATAAGGTACAAAGTCTTTCTGCAAAATCTGTTATAAAGCTCACCTTGGTGTTTGTTGGCTTAAGAGAAAACACAAGTATCACAGATGTAAGAGATTTGGTCATTTGCCTAAAGACAGTGGTTCTAAGGGAAATCAATTGGTGAACTATGCACACAAAGCTGAGGAGGAGATAAATGTGTTCTATCTCTATGCTTGCAATATCACTATAATTGGGAAAAATAAGGATGTCTGGTACAATTATAGTGGGTCCAGCAATCACATAACTGCACATGAGTCTCTACTCATCCACATTGATAGAGAATTCACTAGTAGAGTTAAAATGGGTAATGGACAACTTGTGAGAGCCACTGGTAAAGGCATATTTGTGATTGAAACAAACAAAGCCAGAAGATAGATCAAAGAAGTCATGTTGGTGCCTAGATTTGATATGAACTTGTGGAGTGTAGGCTAAATGATACTACATGGCTATTTTCTACTCTTTGGTGACTTAATGGTAGAGGTCTTTGATGACAGAAACTTGGAGAATTTGGTTACCAGAGTTGAAATGATTGCAAATAGAAGTTTCTCACAGTTACTAAATTACCATGAACCAACTCACTAAGAGCAAGTGTCACATAGACTACTTGGCTATGGCATAGGAGGCACGGTCACCTAAATTTTCAAATTGCAACAGCAAGTGGCATCATATATTTCCTAACCTTCATAGATGATCATACTCAAATGTGTTAGGTATATTTCATGAGGCATAAGTCTGAGTTGTTCAACATATCCAAGAAGTTCAAAACAGTGGTTGAACTACAACCTGGGCACAAGCTCAAGAAGATAAGAAATGATAAGGGAGGTGAGTGTATACTTCAGTGACACGCCCGACCCTGATATTCTCCACACCAGGGTAGGCACTTGCTAGTTGACAACCGAAGGTGATGAAGCCATATTATGATGCACGAGAGATGATAAATATGAACAATACTTATAAATTTAAATACAATGATTATGCAATTATGGAAAGTGTTCAGAGCATACAACTAATCATAGACACTAAAAATGAATAATATAAAATTGAATGAACAAAGAGATGGGTCCTACACTAAGAGGACTCGAAGATGCCGATGCGGGAGTGCCTTGATGGTGGGATTGTGCGCCTCGATTCTAAGTCTTGAGGGGGCACAAAACAAAACATAAGTGGACCAAGTTGATATATAAGTAGTAATAAAACAGTTAAACTTTAACGTACTAACCCCCAGGTTTAGAAAACTCGTGTAGCATAATAGGTAATAGGTTTTTCCAAAAACCCTAGCATGCCATAAAACCTTTCATAAAACATATATCATATATAGTATGCTTAGTAATGGTGTGTGTGTGTGTGTCTAAATATATATAAGGCATATACATATATATAATATTTCATTCGCCCATAGGTATATCATTCACTCGTAGGCATTACATCTCCTGGCAGAAGCCAATACAAGTATCTTCCCCCCGTAGGCACTACATCTCCTGGCCGAAGCCAATATAAGTATCATTCAACCCGTAGGCCTCTACATCACCCGACCGAAGCCAATATAAGTATCATTCAACCCGTAGGCCCCTACATCACCCGATCGAAGCCAATAAATAGATATCATTCAACCTGTAGGCCTCTACATCACTCGACCGAAGCCAATATAGATATCATTCGACCCATAGGCCCCTACATCACCCAACCGAAGCTAATATAGATATCAATCGCCCGTAGGGAGAAAGTACAATTTCTATAATATACATATATATATCTATCCTAATCGGAGTTCGGTAGCTACAACGTCATATTGTAAAACCTATTCGTAGTATATAGTCATCAATCATATACACTACGAAGAATGTCAAAATCGATAAAGCATGAATATCATAAAGCGTAAATCTAATTTACTCATAAACGTTTCATAAAATGTAACCATTAAATCATGCTTTTCATGTATGCATTTCTAATAGTAAATTATGCGTTTTGGAAGGGGTCCACTCACCTTATCAAAACGATTGACTTTGGGAAAACGGATTTAGGATGTCGAATTACCCTGAGAAAGGTCTCGGGAAAATTTTGTAAAAGTCAACACGAGAATATTCCATAGAATATTACATGGCTGGTTCTGGGCTGGGTTGGTATCTAGGCCTGGGTTCTTTGAGTTGGGCCTAAAGCTTGGGTTTAAGTTTAAAAGGTTTCTAGGCTGAGGCTAAACGAGTGGGCTCGGGCTTGGGCTGGTTACCTGGCCTAAGGGTTTGGTCCAATTAACTAAATTGGGCTTGAGGGTTTAGGTAAGGTCCGACCTTTTTCCAAGCCGGGTTGGTTGGGTTTCAACTAGAAGAAAGCCGGAGCATTCCTAGCTCTGATAAACTCGATTCTCAACCAAACGTTACAACACTATACATAAAAAAGAAGCTTGAGAGACAAGGAATCGAGATGTACCTTTGGTTTCCTCGATCGTGGCCTGAGGTGGCTAGAAAATGGCTCGAAAGTCATCAGGTCTTGCTGGATAATATGGAGAAAATGGTTCCGAGGTGTTCCTGTGTTAAAACACTACCAAAATGCGTCAAACATTACATAATCACCCTACTAAACTTGATCTAGGACTATTTAGGATTAAGTTCGACTTATGTCGTCGTAAAACCACATGCACAGTGACGGTGCATAGTGCCGAAAAGGAGATAAAGTGAGGTCGGAGAAGTGAGGGAGAGAAGAGAGGATGCAGGGGTGGTGGTTGTCTGTGTGTATGTAAGTATGGGTATGTGTGTGTGTGAGTTTGTCAAAGAGATGAGAAGAGAGTAGAGGTGAAAGAGAGAGGTCTGAGAGTTTAGAGAGGGAGAGAAATACAGTGCATGGGAAAGAAGAGGGAAAGAAGAAGCAAGTAGGCCGGGGGCAAACAAACTAGAGGGGGCCCACATGTACACCATTTAAGGCCCAAATAGTAATCCTTTCAAAATATATCTTACAACCCAACGTGAAATTAGGAAAATACCCTTTCCATCCCGTAAATTCCGAGACAGGTTGTTACAATCCACCCCATTAAGAAAATTTTGTCCCGAAATTTGAAATGATGTACTGTACAAAAATACTCGAAGATAGGAAGAAGAATATATGTATAAGGAAGAAATCAAGTCAGAGTGGTTGCATCAAAGAGAATATGCCAAACCATCGCGAGTGGGTTGCCAAAACCTCTTTCATGCCTCCAAGCTCTTACCTTCTTCCCCCATTAGTGTGAATGTAGGAGCATACTTTATAAAGATATAATAACGTCAAAATAGAACTTAAAACTGAAAGTGGGAGAGACTTAACCGAACATTTATACCGTCAAAAATACAATTACAAAACTAATATAAGGTAGAACAAAATACTCGTACTGAAAATCAAAATTGAAAATGGGAGTGGGTCTCGCCCAAGCATTCGTAACGTCATGTACTCTGAGAAAAGATGTGTTTTAGGGCCAAGTCCTAACAATTATTAAACAGTACCAACTATCGTAGAAGGGTCTACCTGTCCATTTGCTCAACGAACCCAACGAATATGCCATCGATATTATAGTCGGCCGCCCGTGATATCGACAACACATTGTTGTCTCGATAAGCAAGTAGTAATTTCCTAAGGGTGAAAACATACCGATGTCCAATCCCAAGTCAACAACAACACAAGCACACAGTTTCTCAAATCATAAAATCAAACATTCGAAAACCAATTCGTAGAGCTCCATTGTCCAACTAGTGCTGCTAATAGAATATACCATACCAAGTACCAAATAGTGCCATACACAAACTGAAAATAAAACTATCATCGTAACTACTCCAAACGAGATCGGTGCAAAATCTAATCATTCAGAAACCACAAATCAAAATAACGCAACACGGCTTTCAAGATCTATATAGTTTATTCAAGATTGTCCAACAACCTGCAAATAAAAATGTGATACAGGACAAACAATTTAGTGCTCGAGACCTTCATGAAAACTTCACAAAACCTAGAAGTGAAACGCGCATCACGATGAGGGATAAGAGTGACGGTACATCGAGAATCGGAACAATGTAATTCACAATGCCTAAGCAAGCTGATTCATTGAAAATTTCTCTCGAATTTAGCGAACAATTATGCCGAGAAGGCTAAGTGGACACACACGAATTTAAGGGTCAAATCAAGTCCATCAATTGAGGGTACAAAATAATGGGGTGGAAATCGTAACTTTGATGAAAGAATACGTGTAAGTAACTTAATTCTATGGTAAAGATTTGCTCAATAGGAGGTTATTGGGTGATTGAATGACTGATGGTTCTAGCTTAAACTTTTGGGTCTGAGTGCCTCTCCTGGACCGTCTGTCTACTTTAGAAATAATGAGAAGGAAATGATCTGAAGTGTCATAGGGTCAGTTTGAACCCAAAGTTGACTATAACGTTTTCTAAGACCAGGAGATGAATCTAGGATTATGATTGCAATCGATGTAAATTGAGACGTCAGTCTAAAGAAATCTAGAATGAAGAATTTTGTCAAACGGTCGAAGTATAGTCCTCTCGGACTGATAGATAATACGACGAGTGAGTTAACCAACGAGTATCAAAACGTCATCATAGGTTCCATGAGTACAAGGTGGTTTGTATAGGAAATCTATGGTGACAATCACCCATTTCCATTCGTATCCTTAATGGGTCCCCGACAACCTAAGAAGGACAATCATTGGAATTTCTGACTAAGAGTATCAGTTACGACATTTGCATAATCATGATGATGCTCAAAGGTGCAATTAACTCACCGATGAGTTCCATCCACCTCATTTGACTCCAACTCAATTATTTATGTGTGAAAACACCACAACTTCTTGGTAAAAAAGGATGTAACATTTCTCAATGTAGAGAAAACGTCACCAGATTTTACCGTAAGAAAGGTCATTATCAACTCTAGGTCAAGGATATGATGGTTCATATTGTGTAGTTCCAATCGTTAAGAAGCACACGCGTGACTCGATTCTGTTGCATTAGCGTGTAACCAAACATTTAATAATACACCACCGTAGAAATTTGAAAAGTGTAAAGGCTACGATTAGATGAGACAATACCCTGTTGTCAGAAACTTCATTCACCATCAGCATCACACTCAAGTTGACTGGTTTCTTAGCCAAAAAGGAAATAGGTCTAAGCTTAAGGAATAGTTAATAACTGCTGATAGGATTTGACAAGACCAAAGACATTTTGTATTTTACAACATCTTGTGAGGATTTTCAATTTCCAACGGTTGTAACCCCTTTTGGAAATTGATGAGAATAACGTCTACTACTTAAGAAACTCCTAAGAAAAGTATCTACTCTAAAATAAAAATAATGCTCAAAGAATTGATGTACAACTGACTGTCGATGTTTAGTGAACTTGACTTCGTGGTTGGAGTAAGTAAGAAGGTTTTCAATAAAACAATTGCCGAGAATTGTTCTAAGGATCCACATGAATTTTCTCAGCAGGAATGAGTCCGAGAGCATTGATTTGATCCCACCAAGCTACCACTTACTAAACTTCTTAACAACTAGCGTTTACTCACTTTCTCTAACACGAACTTCCAATGTTTCGAATAATTTCCAAAAGATATGACTCTGCCCACCATTCCTAGGGAACACATGTCGTAGAGTGACATCACTGATTCAGATCTTCCAAATTCGAACCACTTAGATTTCTTTCCTTTTCACCACATTCCTGTGTAGATACGATTCTGCCTGTAATTCCTAAGGAACGTATATTGCAAAGTAGCATCATCATTTCGGGTCTCCAATTGGTCTTAACCAACTCATACCACATTGATTTTTCTGTTTCCTTACACTCTTATGTAGATTCGACTCTGCCCGCAATTCCTAAGGAACACATGTTGCAGAGTATCGGTCTGATATTGAAAGTCGTTAAACAATACATTTCGTCACCAATGAGGCACAATCTCGACACAAATTTCTTATTCTTCAATAGGATGTGACTATTCACACTGAATAAGGGTTGCACAATCGTGTCGAAAGACAACAAATCCAGAAGTCGTGACATCCATATGATGTCATGACCGACACACTACTAAAGTACGATATGATCCTAAGTATACTGTGAACAAACAAGGCTTTGATACCAAATTGACATGCCCAACCTTGATATTCTCCAAACACCAGGGTAGGCACGTGCTAGCCGACACCCGAAGGTGACGAAGCCATATTAGGATGCATGAGAAATAATAAATATGAACAATACTCATAAATTTAAATACAATAATTATGCAATTATGGAACGTGTTTAGAACATACAACTGATCCTAGACACTAAAAAGGAATAATATAAAATTGAATGAACAAAGGTCCTACACTAAGAGGATTCGAAGATGCCGATGCGGGAGTACTTGACGCTAGGATTGTATGCCTCGATTATAAGTTCTAAGGGGGCGCAAAACAAAGCATGAGTGGACCAAGTTGATATGTAAGTAGTAATAAAACAGTTAAACTTTAATGTACTAACCCCTAGGTTTATAAAACTCGTACAACATAATAGGTAATAGGTTTTTCCGAAAACCCTAGCATGCCATAAAACAATTCATAAAACATATGTCATATATAGTATGCTTAGTAGTGGTGTGAGTATATATATAAGGCATATACATATATATAATATTTCATTTGCCCGAAGGCATATAGAACACTTCTTCATTCATTCGAAGGTTTAACATCACGCGTTCGTTGGCCTGTAGGCGGTATCATTCGCCAGTAGGCACTACATCTCCCAGCCAAACCCAATATAAGTATCTTCCACCCGTAGGCACTACATCTCTCAGCTAAAGCCAATATAAGTATCATTCGACCCGTAGGCCCTTACATCACCCGACCGAAACCAATATAGATATCATTTGACTCGTAGGCCCTTACATCACTAACCAAAGCCAATATAGATATCAATTGCCCGTAGGCAGAACATATGCCTGTAGGCAGAACATACGATTTTTAATATATATATATATATATCCTAATCGGAGGTCGGTAGCTACAGCGTCATATCGTAAAACCTGTTCGTAGTATAAAGTCATCAATCATATATACTACGAAGAACGTCAAAATCGATAAAGCATGAATATCATAAAGCGTAAATCTAATTTACTCATAAACGTTTCATAAAATGTAACCATTAAATCATTCTTTTCATGTATGCATTTCTAATTGTAAAATTATGCATTTTCGAAAGGGTCCACTCACCTTACACCGTTGGCGAAGAGCCGTGCAAACAAGAGAGGACGAAAATACCATACACAATTGCAGCTAAGCATATAAAGGTACCAATTAATAAAACTCTATCAAAATGATTGAATTTGAGAAAATGAACGTTGGAAATAGATTCAGGACATTGAATTACCGTCAGAGGGGTCCCGGGAAAACTTCGTCAAAGTCAACAAAAGTCAACGCAAGAATATTCCAGAGAATATTAATGAAATATTCCACAAAATATTCCATGGCAGGTTCTGGGCTAGGTTGGTATCTGGGCTTGGCTTCTTTGAGTTGGGCCTAAAGCTTGGGTTTAGGTTTAAAGGGTTTCTGGTCTAGGGCTAAAGGAGTGGACTCAGGCTTGGGTTGGTTACCTGGCCCAAGGGTTAGGGCCAATTAACTGAAATGGGCTTGCGGGTTTGGGTCGGGTCTGACCCGTTTCCATGCTGGGTTGGCTGGGTTTCGGAGAGAAGAAAGCCGAAGCATTCCCAGCTTCGATCAACTCGATTCTCAACCAAACATTGCAACACTATACATCAAAATGAAGCCCAGGTGACAAGGAATTGAGATGTACCTTTGGTTTCCTAGGTCGTGGCCCGACGTGGTCAGAAAATGGCTCGAAAACCATCGGGTCTCACCGGATAATATGGAGAAAATGGTTCTGATTTGTTCCTCTGTTAAAACACTATGAAAAAGCCTCAAACATTACCTAATCACCTTACTAAACCTTATCTAGGAATATTTAGGGGTGAGTTCGACTTGCCTCGTAGTAAAACCATGTACACAGTGACAGTGCATAGTGCCGAGAAGGAGAGAGAGTGAGGTCGGAGAGGTGAGGGAGAGAAGTAAGGATCCAGGGGTGGTGCTTGTCTCTATGTATGTAAGAATGTGTGTGTGTGTGTGTGTGTGTGAGTTCGTCGAAGAGAGGATAAGAGAGTAGAGGCGAGAGATAGAGGTCAAAGAGTTTAGAGAGGGAGGGAGATATAGTGCACGAGAAAGAAGAGGGAAAGAAGAAGCAAGTGGGCCAGGAGATAAACAAACCAGAGGGGGCCCCACATGGCACACCATTTAAGGCCCAAATAGTAACCCTTTCAAAATATATTTTACATCCCAACGTGAAATTATTAAAATACCCTTTTTTGTCCTATAAATTCATGGACGGGTTATTACATTCAGTGGGTTCAATTCCTTCTACGAGGACATGGCCTTGGAAAGGCAATTGACAGGAGCATATGTAACATCCCACATCGCCCAGGGGAGTGATCCTTATATGTACATTCCCATCCCTACCTAGCACGAGGCCTTTTGGGAGCTCACTAGCTTCGGGTTCCGTAAGAACTCCGAAGTTAAGCAAGAAGAGGGCTAGAGCAATCCCATGATGGGTGACCCACTGGGAAGTTGCTCGTGAGTTCCCAAAAACAAAATCGTGAGGGAATGGTAAGCTCAAAGCGGACAATATCGTGCGACGATGGTGGAGTCGGGCCCGGGAAGTGATCTGCCCCGGGCCGGGATGTGAAAATTTGGTATCAGAGCCTAACCCTGGTCGTGGTGTGCCGACGAGGACGTCGGGCCCCTAAGAGGGGGTGGATTGTAACATCCCACATCGCCTAGGGGAGTGATCCTTATATGTATATTCCCATCCCTCTAGGCTTTTTGGGAGCTCACTGGCTTCGGGTTCTGTAGGAACTCCGAAGTTAAGCGAGAAGAGGGCTAGAGCAATCCCATGATGGGTGACCCACTGGGAAGTTGCTTGTGAGTTCCCAAAAACAAAACCGTGAGGGAATGGTAAGCCCAAAGTGGACAATATCGTGCTATGGTGGTGGAGTCGGGCCCGGGAAGTGATCCGCCCCGGGCCGGGATGTGACAGCATACACCCCTTAACAAAATGGGTTTAGAATAGAACCATAGTGGAGATGGCAAATCCCATGCTTCAAGAAAAAAGGCATTCTTTACCATTTTTGGGGTTAAGCTATGAACACAGCAATTTACTTACTGAATAGGTGTCCAACAAAATCCTTAAACAAGAGACTCCATTTGAAGCCTTTAGTGGGAGAAACCAGGTGTGAAGCATCTTAGGGTGTTTGGTTCAATATGTTATGCACTCATACTAACACAATTGAAGCACAAAAAATGCAGAAAACAAACAGGTAAGTCTATATTTATGGGTTATCGTAACTGTGAAAAGGGATACATATTGTGCAGTCTGAAGACACCAAAGATGATCTCACGAGATGTGATTTTCAATGAAAATGCAAGGTGGAATTGGGAAGATGAAATGGACACTGAGGCTGTAGTACCTACTAGGATTGGCAGAATTGGTAATGAGACAGATGGAGAAGTGCAATCTCAGAATGATACTCCTACATCAAATCAATCTCCTCAACTTCAATTGTTACAATCACCTCAACAATCTGCACCTGAATCTCAAAATGAGGATTCACATCTAACGAATCACTTAATGGGTGAAAACTTGTCACTCAACTCAAATGTAACGCGCTCTCATTCAACTTGAACAAGACGCCCACTCGAACTTGAACGCACGTTCACTTGACTCAAATGGGGATGACAAATTTAGGTCCAAACACATGTAGGTAATTTTTTTCATGGGTTAGGAAACAATTTCCCTAAATCTGGACTTACCAAACATGTAAAAGGCAACACTTTCTCATTCTCAAGTTCTCTTTCCCACATACCAAACATAGGTGTAAAGCTTACTTAATTCTCGCTCAAGTTGTCAACGAATAATGGATACTCATCACTCACATTTAACGAATAACAAATGCATTAATCTAAAGTTCAACAAATTAAGACGGTAGCTATATAAAGTTTCACGTATGATATCACAATCTTTCTAAGGCTAAAATTCGTAGACCTATCGAACATAAAATACTTATAAAACCTAATAAAGTTGCATCTGTATGAATTCAACTCAGACAAGTCTTGGAACAAATTTAAAACACATGCCAAATTCCTTGTATAACTCCACTGCATTATGAAACCAAAGACTTGGAAGAAACCTGGTAAAATAGATAAACATCTTATTCAAAATTTTAATTGGAGAAGAATATCATGAAAACCATCGTGTGCCATTCCAAGTTATGCCTCCAAGACGTCGGATTTGGGGCTGGCCTGGCCGTACAATATGCATGCCGATGTTTGACTCTCGTTTGAGTAATTGGAGGAGTGAATGTGAGTAAGTATGTATTAGCTTGTTTGAATCAAACAGATTTCTATCCCAATTAGTACTATTGTACTATGGTCTGGTGGTATTCATCATCACTAGTATATCGTTGTATAGAAAAAAGAAGAGAAAATCCATCCATGGATCGAAACACTTTAACCGCACCAGTTGAGAAATTTTGTGAGAACCTAGAAGCAAACATAAAACACGAGCAAAACTGAGCTTGGATGAGTTCATTCAAACAATATGCTCTTTCTCTATGTCCAAATTCGAATATTTCTTTATACCAACAGATTCAGTTATTATTAACAATTTGCTAGGTAACAAAACATTTGTTAGACATTCTGATACAAAAGTTTTTATGTTTTGTGATGATAACAACAGATGGAAAAATCCCTCATAGTGAACACTACTCTTTGTAGGATAAGAACTTATACTATTGGTTTTTCTGATTTGAATTGTAATACATTTCATATATAGGAAAGCCTTATGGGAAGGCATACTTATACACAATACAAAGAAAGCTTTACACCCTTGTAATCAGATGCAACAGCACACATGCAGCAAGATATAAAGGTGTTTATCGGCAACAGCACACATGCCGTTTGCAGTTTCACATGCAGCAATATATAAAGATGTTTATCGGCAACAGCACACACATACCGTTTGCAGTTTCACATGCAGCAATATATAAAGATAAATGACCTCCCTGCTGTCCAGGAGTCAGCAATCACATGCAACATTCCTTTCCAGAGTGCACACCCTTGCTGTCTTTCCTTTATGGCAATGATGACTATAGTTGTAATGACGGCAGGTACATACACCCATGCTTGCCGACTAGAACTTCTTCCAATATATACACGATGCATCACCCTTTACAGCAACTTCATTTACAGTATATTCCTCAGATGCAATCATTGTTTGCCTCTCATATTCTCTATCAATATGAAAGTGAACTCACCTTATCCTTACGCCAGATTTCCTTTTCAAATCTATGCCATATGGACGCCTCTTCACCATCAACTACTCCACATGCACACATATCACAATGTTGTCTCGGACACACAAGAAACTCCTTGAGCCTGGAGACTTGTGCAACGATAGACTCACCAAGCTGTTCGAATCCATAAGAGTATCGGGGACGCTCAGAATCGTCTATAAATGTGCAGTGCGACACATTCAGAATTTCCAAATCCTTCATTTCATTCATTATAAAAACCAAAGCTGTCTTGTGCACCGTTGTGCACTGCAGACTTAAGATCTTGAGCTTGGGAGTGTAGGCAACAATGGCCCTTGCACATACTACGTCAAACTTAGAAGGGCACATAACTTTAAGCTGAGAGATGTTGCAGTAACTTCCAACTAGCTTCATGATTTGAAAAGGAAAATCAATATATGCAACAACAAAGGATTCAAGTCCTACCCAATTCCTGACAGCTGTTTCGAATCCAGTCAATGTAATCAGGTTCCAGGTTGGTAGAACCAGTTGTTTGAGCCTTGGGGTTCTGCAAGGAAGCGGATATCACCATTAGTCCTGGATTCAACGTTATCAGAAACTTTATGTTTCAAAACGAAACGTTTGTTATTATGAATAAAGAGAAATGGAAATGGAAACCAATACCTTTCGGCTGCACATATCAAGTGGTCATCGTTTATGAATAAAGAGAAATGGAAAACCAAGGAAGATAAATTTCCACAACTGAGACGCAAAGCACTCTTCAATACTTTCAGTAGTCTTTCGCTTGATTTATTATCAGACCAAGTAGTCAATCTTCGAGGAGTATTACAAGTGTTAAACTTGAGCAGAGTCAGATCAAGCTTTTCCCAAAGGATTGGATTGCAGCAAGCTGCATTCCAGGATTTACAAACGAAAGAAACAAATATCACATCCAGAAAATTCAAGGTCATAAATATCCTCACAAGGATATTGTAGTCCATATCCGCCCAGTTTCTAACTTTGCATTCATTGTTCCCTGCCATTGTAAAAGAGATTGTACCTACAACCATCAAAGATCAAAACCAGGGACTGTGCATTAATGGAAAGGAATTTAACTCGTGTTCAAAATAGAACTTGAACAAACTATGGAATGCTCTAGCTTAGCAAACAAGTTTTAACAGCAATACATTTTCGGAATGTGACCTTCCTATACCAATGCCAATGTCTTGCTGATTTTACAGATAATTAAATGTTGGGAAACTTAGGAAGTTGAAACGTTGTTTATGTGTATGGCATTTAGACATGAAATTTTTATAAGAAATATCAGATACAGAAAAAAATGGATCAGAACCATTTAGTAATTTAGAATTTAGAGATGAAATTTCTGTGTGCAGCATGATAATAAAGATCCTCATAGACAATCACTCTGGAACAGGGAATGTTCTTAGCTAGTTTGAGTTAATGACCGCACCTATGTTTTCAGTGTTTTTACTTCTGGGACAAAAAGAAAAAAAAAAAAAAACTTTACATGCAAAGTGGGGTTGAGTAGAGAAATGCATTGCTTCCATTTACCTGATTCCAGACACCAAAATGAGCTTTCTGAGAAAACTAGAGTTTGAAATTGCAAAAGTTATAAATAAGGATGTCAAAAAAATGACGCCCTCCCTAATAACTCTTAACCTAATGGATTGTAATTGAAATGCAGATGAATGCTCAAACCGATATTGATGACTTTGAAATGCACATAAAGTTCGCTAACCATTTAAAGCAAACAAGTTTCACTCAAAGCCCTAGTAGTTTATGTTATACGCTACGCATAACGACAGATTTCACACTATGATGCCATGTATGTAGCTATTAGTCAAACATTGTAACATATAAGTTGTCAACGATACTATCATTGTCAACAAACCTTCGAGAACATTGTAAACAAATCAAGAGATAGATTTGGAATTTGCAAACAACGTCATCTTATAAGATGCTGTATTAATGTCCGAAACATTCTGTTAGAAAATATCTGCATCTTTGTAAACATTCAGCGACTAAATTGAAACTTTGATCTTTCCTAAACCTACAAAGAAACTTCATTAGACACCATCAATGAACTCCATTCAAATTTCAAATGCGACTACCCCAATTAGAAATTCGAATATTCACATTGACGTCATTCAAAGAGTATATACGAATCAAGAATCCGTTAAAACAAATCAACCTCTGCATTAACCACCTGATGTTCATACATATGAGTACTTTACAGAAAATAAGCTAATTAAGAAAGTATTTATATCCAACTTATGTGATACTTGTATAAGAATTTCGAACAAGCTGAAACTGGACTTTTCCTACTTCTAAGTCAGATAAAACTTAAGGTTTTGGATCGGGACAATTGTGATCATAATTTTTGATAAGGAAAAACAAGGGGCATCAGCCATTTAAACTGAAAAGATAACCCTGCAATGTTTGCAACCTCATAAATCTAAGTTTGTTTTTCCCTGCCGAAAATTTCCCTCTTCAAACTCTGATCTGCTTTTAGATTGTGCTTTACCAGAGAGGATAATTAAAAATCTAACATGCAGATTTCGTTAGTGAAGGAATTACAAAATACAAGAACATTTTAACTTTTGATCAAATCTACACCGCATATCATAAAATCAACCCCAAATGTATTTAAGCAAAAATAAACAGAGAGAGGGGGGGGGGGGGAGAGAGAGAGAGAGAGAGAGAGAGAGAGAGAGAGAGAGCAGATGCTGCTTGACTTACCTCAATGATAGCTTGTAAATCCAGAGGTTGATCAACAGAAATGTATCTGCATCAAATTTCACATCTCTTTTCAGCTTAAATTTCAAAGTTACAAGAAACAAAGACCACCTACAAGACTTCAATTTTCAAGAAAAAAAATTACTCGAACCACATATTTCTTCTATTTTTTCCAACAACACCAAGATGAAACTTCACAAATTAATTCAAGTTCAGAGCTTACCTCGTCCCTGGGTTCTGTTTGTGTTGCTCTTAAAACTTTGTGATGAGACAGGCTCTTATAGAAAACTCGTTGCTTTGTAACGGCAAAGTAAACTCACGCTTCCCTTCAAGTAACTTCTGTTGTACATGCAGTCTAACATCTGTATATTAGAATCCATCTTTTTCACATGGGGCCCCACGGATTTTTGTTAGTTTCTTCCTACATTTATTACTTTTCTTTCTTTGATCACTATATCTGAGAGATTGAGACCTACCTTAAACATTTAAACAAAAAATTAACCCATTCTCTCTCTCTCTCTCTCTCTCTCTCTCTCTCTCTCTCTCTCTCTCTCTCTCTCGGTTATATATATCAGTATGTTTTCCATAAGCCTGATAAATCTCGTGTTTGTGAAATTAACCCAAAATTTTGGATCCTCCTTCAAAGCAAGTGGAACCAAAAGAAATCACGAACACCTTGTCAAGTTCCCGGTAAGTAGTCAAACACCGCCGAACCAAACCATTCAAAACATGTTTTCTCAATGCTTCGCACCATGCCGACTGCCTAAAAGTCTACTTGGAGGCACAGCCCCTTGCATGCAGCGATGGCACCAAGGCCCCCTGAAAGTCGGCTCTGGCTACCAGAGGAGTGAAGAAGCCCCACCGATTTAGGCTGGGAATGGTGGCGCTGCAGAGAAAGATCAGGCAGTACCAGAAGAGCACCGAGCTGCTGATCCGCAAGCTCTCTTTCCAGAGGCTTGTCAAGGAGATTGCTGTGTAGCCATAACCTCCAATATACAGACTTATAAGAGGTGGGTATCACTTGTGCAATATAAAAACTGATTCATCCGTCTTTTTTCATCCCGTCTGATAACTAGGAGAGATTTTTCTCTGTCATCAAAACACAGGCCTCATAATATAAGTGGCAAAAAAATATATTTTTCAGTGTCTTTCCAATTGTTATGAGTCTTATGACACATAATGTACCGGTCTGTGTTTTAGATGCACTGAGGATTTTCTCCATAGCTAGTTTAACAACAACCGGACCTTGTGTCTCCTTTTCCTAGTAAAATTTGGCCTTTGGGTATGCAGGGCCTTAGGGTTTGATGCCTGCCTGCCTATATAACTCACACCCTTCAGCTTTATAGGTAAACTATTGAAATTTTGCATGGTGGATTTTAGACTGTGTTCAAAGAGGCTTTAGACACGACTTGTAATACAATGTTTGAAAAGGTTTTAGACACGACTGGTAATACAGTGTTCAAATAGGCTTTAAACATGATTGTTCTTCAAAAGAGATGGAAAACATATTCATTTATAGAGTTAATTATGGTTAAAAGGGCACGTCCAACTAGAGTATAGCAAACGACCTGTCTGTTGTTGACCGAGTCAGCCAATTGCCTGATGTGCTTCTTGCTAGGATCGTGTCTCTCTTGTCACTAAATGAAGCAGGAGCTACTATTATCCTTTGTAAACGACGATGATATATATGGGCGTCAATTATGAATCTCTAATGTGATGATGAAATTTTGGTAAACCATTTATTTGACCTAAAACAAGAAAGCAAGAATTGGAAGTGGCTAAATATTGCAATATGGTGACTAATGTAGCGGAACATCATACAGGCCCTCAAACAATGCTTGGTTTGCTTTGATGGAACAGATCCTAGGTGTACCAGCCGTCCATAAAGAAAGGGATTCAAATTTAATGTTCGGATTGCTTGAGATGAACTTCTTTGAATAATATATATTTTGGATTGATTTCCTTGAGTTTCACAACTTTACCCTCCCAAGTACTCGTGTTCTCAACTCCCTGATGATAATTCAAGTCTATGGACTCTACACCCTTGTATGTGTGCCAATTCGTTTAAGTCCATCAATTTTATTTGTTCCGACTTTGAACCAGTGACAGGACCACTTGTCAGAGTGCTTCTTGTCTAACTATTCTGTTCTTGTATGAGTCCTACTTACTCAATGCACAAAGTTGGTTAATCTAAGATTTTTGGGTCCATCCATTGCATTCAAGCATTTAGAGGTGTGGCGAAATCCAAGGGATCAAGATTTGTGATGCACGCCGAACCTTGGTTCCTTTCTTTATGATGGATTCAATACGAACTTGCTTCTTAGAAATGTACGACTTTTTGAGTTAACTCCTGGAAATTTCATGAAATATACAATGTCAGTTGAGCCGCCTCACCCGTCTTTCATGCTCTCTTTCTCAGCTAGAGGTCCTCAAACTGGAGCATTTTGTGGTCGTGAATATGTCTTTGTTTTCACTTTGTCGTGTTGGATTAATTACGTGAGTGACTTACCCCTTATTTGGTTTTCAGATCTACGACGCGAATCATATCTATGTTCGTAAATCTCAAGCATTAGGAATTAAACCCTGACAAGGTTTACAATTGCTCTCTTCTTCAATAAACTTTTTTCATTCAGTCATGTCCTCACTTGCAAGAACTTGTGCTGAAGGTCACATTACTATGTTGTAGATTACAACCGATATTACTACTATATTGTTAAAGGTATATAATATTCACTGAAAGTACGTAGCTAGTTTCCTTAATACAGTTTTCATCGTGTTTACTCAAGAAGAGAGAAATGAAACCCAAACAAGCCGCGAATTCCATCATAACCTCAGGGAAGTGGAGGTATATGGGTACTACAGCGGCCCAGATGATTCTAAACTAGTACATGATAGAGAATGTTGTTGCACTAGAAAAATGTGTCATGCGTCCTATAGAAGACTGGCACAATATGCTGGCCAAAGAGTATTGAAGTACTTAAAGGAAATTACCTTCAACAACAGATCAATTGACAATATTCTACCTAGTTCGAGCAGCAACAAGTGGATAAACCCTTTTCCAGTGTTTTAAACTGGGTTTTTTAATCTTGTTTATATGATTCTTAGTGGATAAATCACCATAAATATCTGCTTTCTATTAAGAAAAAGTGATTCTTCCCCTTCTAGTATTGGAACAAATAACTCACTAAATTCAAGGTTTAATGAACAAATTAATAGTAGCAAATTGAGTGATCGATGGCTTGAAGGTTCAATTTAACGATACTACTTCATATTAGTGGAACGCATAATAAACGTTGCAAGTATACATAATATATGATCGCAGATTGCCCTCATAGAAATATGTAAATCAGATTAATCACTGTGATGGGTGGTTAATTCTCCTTAATTTAGAAAATCTTGTGAAAAACATAGCAGATGCCGAGTAGCTAGTATGCGGATATTAGCAGGAGAGCTGGAGATGATAAACATATAGAAGTGAAGGAGAGAACAATACACACATCAAAATGATCAAGAACTAAATAAGGAAGAGTAGGTGTTAGAGCAGTTATGTTTTTATTTAAATATTTAAATATATTTATGTTTTGTTTTATTACCAATATTAAAAGTCAATTAATTTTGGCTTCAGGAGTTATCTCCCCTAAATATGAAACATGCAATTGAACCGTTTTAGTTTTAATTTTCAGTTTGAATTGATTTTTGTTTTGTCCCGTTGTGGTTTTTATCCGTTTTGATTTCAATTGCCATTATTCCTTGCGGTTTTGATTTCAATTGCTTTGATTCATTATAGATTGCAATCTCAACGTATTTTTTTATTATAACATATATTTATATATACACACACACACCAACATATATAAAAGATAGAAAGATACAAGTCATGCAGATGCAAAGATGCTAAGAGAGAAAGAAAAAATAGTTTTACATATTGATTTAATAGCAACATATCGAAAGGGTGTAAGTTTGAAAGTTCTTCCTTTGTGCAAGGAAGAACCTTATCAGAAGAAGAAGGTTCTGGGCTGTTTTATCCTGGGGACGACGTGGTGTTTGTGAACTGCTTGCACACTTTGGGCAGAGCCGCGAAACATCTTAAAGAGATCAACTTAGTCCACGACTCATCCCAAGAATCATTCACCACTCAAGGCTTCTACATTTTTCGAGTAACTTCGTTCCTTTCTATTTCAGTTTACAATAGTAGGAAACAACGAACAACACACATGAAGAGCTAGAGTTAGATGATAAGATCTAGGATGAAGAAGAACTCTCAGTAGCTTAGGAAATTACAGTAAGAGGTAATGTGATGAGGGATGTCAAAGCTTTGGAATAATATAAGGGGCAGTTTCAGATGCCATCTTTCCCCAAATATTAAATGAAGAGATGGCCAAAATTGCTTAGGAAGTCTTGCAAAGAGAGTATAGAGATGGCAAGAAGGTAACCGAAGTAAAACAATTCTATCTTTTAGACGTGATTTTGAATATACACACATGAGGGACGATGAACCTCTCAAGAATTATTTTACTAGACTATTTGATGTAGTGAATCAAATGAAAACTCTTGGGGAAGAATTGTTTAGGGAGAGGCTAGTCCAGAAACTTTAATTAGTTTGACCAGACCCTATGATTTGATAGTTAATGTCATAGAAGAAACCAAGGACACAAACACGCTTGATGCACAAGAAGTGATGGCTTCTTTGAAATCTTTTGAGCAAAGGCTAGAAAGGCATGATGATGCACCATAAAAAAGGCTTTTCAGTCTCTTAGTGTCAATTCAAGAAAGGGCAGAATGGTAAGTTTAATAATTTCAAGCAATAGAAGAGGACTCTGAAGGGAAAAGGTAAAATGTGAGAAGGAAGACCAAGCTTGCCTACAATAAATAGTGGTGCTGGAAACAATGGTGCATAAGGTACAAAGCCTCTATGCAAATTTGTCATAAAGCTCACCTTGGTGTTTGTTGGTTTAAGAGAAAACAAAAGTATCACAAGCGTAACAAATTTGGTCATTTGCCTATAGATTGCAATATCATTATTTGGGGGTACTCGTGGTCATGCGTCGGGGTACTCGTGCGTGGTGGTACTCGAGGTTCTAAGGGAAATCAACTAGTGAACTATGCACACAAAGCTAAGGAGGAGATCAATGTGTTATGCTTGCAATATCATTATAATTGAGAAAAACAAGGATGTCTGGTACAATTATAGTGGGTGCAGCAATCACATGAATGCACATAAGTCTCTACTGATCAACATTGATAGAAAATTCACTGGTAGAGTTAAATGGGTAACTTGTGAGAGCCACTAGTAAAGGAACCTTTGTGATTAAAACAAACAAAAGGTAAAAGATACATCCAAGAAGTCATGTTGGTGCTTGGACTTGATGAGAACTTATTGAGTGTAGGCCAAATGATACTACGTGGCTATTTTTTACTCCTTGCTGACTTAAAGTTGAAATGACTGAAAACAAAAGTTTCCCATGGTTACTAAATTACCATGAATCTCTCTCACTAAGAGCACATAGACTACTTGGCTATGGCATAGGAGAAATGGTCACCTAAATTTTCAAACTGCAACAGTAAGTGGCAGCAAATATTTCCTAACCTTCGTAGATGATCATAATATAATGTGTTGCGTATATTTCATGAGCTACAAGCTTGAGGTGTTCAACATATTCAAGAAGTTTAAAACAATGATTGAACTACAATATGGGCACAAGCTCAAGAAGAAAAAGAGTGAGAGGGGAGGTGAGTATATACCTCAGTTGAGTTCAATTCCTTCTGTGAGGACGTGGCCTTGGAAAGGCAATTGACCGGAGAATACACACCTCAACAAAATGGAGTTTAGAATAGAACCATAGTGGATCTGGCAAATACCATGCTTCATGGAAAAAACATTCCTTACCTGTTTTGGAGGGAAGCTGTGAACACAACTATCTGCCTAGTGAATATGCATTAACATGCCAGACACTGATATTCACCGAACACCAGGGTAGGCACATGCTGGCCAACATCCGAAGGTGACGAAGCCATATTAGGATGCATGAGAAATGATAAATATAAACAATACTCATAAATTTAAATACAATGAATATACATTGAGGAACGTGTTCGGAGCATACAACTAATCTGAGACACTAAAACAGGAATAATATAAAATTGAATGAACAAAGGGATGGGCCCTACACCGAGATGACTCAAAGATGCCGATGCGGGAGTGCCTTGATGCCAGGATTGTACGCCTCGATTCTAAGTCCTGAGGGGGCGCAAAACAAAACATGAGTGTACCAAGTTGATATATAAGTAGTAATAAAACAATTAATCTTTAACGTACTAACCCGCAAGTTTAGAAAACTAGTATAGCATAATACGTAACAGGTTTTTCCAAAAACCCTAGGATGCCATAAAACCTTTATAAAACATATATCGTATATAGTGTGCTAAATAGTGGTGATATATATATATATATATATAAGGCATACATACAAATAACTTCATTCGCACGAAGGCAGTATCATCTCCTAGCCGAAGCCAATATATAAGTATTTTCCGGCTGAAGTCACCAACCAAATGCTTGGCCGAAGCCATATCATATATCTCCCAGCGGAAGCCACCAACCTACGCCCGGTCGAAGCCATATCATATATTTCCTACCTGAAGCCACCAACCTACGCCCAACCGAAGCTAATATAAATATCAATCGCCCGTAGGCTCCTACAATACCCACCTGAAGGCATATAAGTATTAATCGCCCGTAGGCAGAACATATGCCCGAAGGAAAAACATACACTCATAGGCAGGACCGTTCGAATAACCATTAAGTACATAAGTATATATGTATCTTAATCGGAGTTCGGTAGCTAAAACATCATATCGTAAAACCTATTTGTAGTATATAGTCATCAATCATATATATTATGAAGAACATGAAAATTGATAAAGTATGGTATTCCAAAATATTCTCAGTAAAGCGTGATATCTCATAAAGTGTAAATCTAATTTACTCATAAACGTTTTATAAAACGTAACCATTAAATCATGTTTTCCATGTATGCATTTCTAATAGTAAAATATGTATTTTAGAAGGGGTCCACTCACCATACACCTTTGGTGAAGAGCCGTGCAAACAAGAGATGACGGAAATGCCATAAACAATTGCACCTAAACACATAAAGGTACCAATTAATAAAACTTTATCATAACGATTGAATTTCAGGAAACGGACATCATAAACAGATTAAGGATGTTGAAAAAATATGAGGGGGGACCTCGAGTACCCCCACGCACGACCATGGGGTGGTGGCCCTGGTGGCCATGCGCCATTTTAAGTCGCTAGAAAGTTGGCCGGAAAAGTCGTCGGCGCTGTCGTGGACTGCGGAGAATCATAGTGCCTCTACCGCAAGTGTGTGTGCTCCACGTGCTGACACATACGGCCCTTAACGCACGCCCACGCGCCACTCATGTGCGGCCTAGGTTCTAGGGTTCGATTAGGTCTAGGCCGGGTCCTGGGCTTGGACTCCATAAGGTTTGGGCCTTAGGTTCATTGGGACGAAGGACCGAGTTGCACGACCCACACGGTTGGGTTCAAAATATCTAGGCTGTAAGGTCGGACTTGGGCAAGTGGGCCTGGGCCGAGAGTTTGGGCTAAAGGTTTCATGGCCCAAATGCCTGGTTTGAGTTTCAGGTTTAATGGGTTCAGAAAAGGTCTTGGGCTTGGTTGCCCTACCCAAAAGTTTGGGGTAGTGGGTCTTGGTTTCCGGGTTTGGGTCATTTTGACCTGATTTTCAGACCAATTTCAAGTAAGAAAAAGACCGGAGCTTTCCAAGCTCCGATCAACCCCAATTTTCCACCATTTTCAACTTACGAATACCCAAAATGAAGCTAGAGAGATGAGGATTTGAAATATACCTATTGGAGGCTATGGAATAGCTGGGCTTAACCGGAATATAGCTCGGAAGTTGCTGGGTTTTCATCGAAAAACTGGAGAAGGGAAGAACATACGCAGACGAGTTAAATGCCTTCGGTTTTCAACTCAAAAACACAACAACAACCCAGGAATAAATCAAACAAATAGAGTAGGGCAATAACCTCACCTGGTTGGAGAAATGAAAGCTTGAAGCTCTCCGCTTCAATCATGGATCACTCAGATGGTGCTCTGACGATGCAAGCGATGATGTAGTCGTGTTCCCTATGTCCCAAATGTAGAAAAAACTTAACTTGCCTTTTGTAATGTCAAAAATACAAATATAAAACTATAATAAGGTAACTTAAAATACTTGTACTAAAAATCAAAATCGAAAATGAAAGTGGGTCTTGCCCAAGCATTCGAAACGTCACGTACTCCGAGGACAGATGTGCCTTTGGATTGAGCCCCAACATAACTAAATAGTAACAACTATCATAGATTGGTCTACCTGTCCACTTGCTTAACAAACCCAATGAATCCAACGAATATGCCATCTATATTACAGTCGCCCACCCGCGATATTGACAACATATTGTCATCTCAATAAGCAAGTAGTAATTTCCTAAGGGTGCAAACATACCAATTTATCCAAACCCAAGTCATCAACACACACAAGCACACAGTTTCTCAAATCATAAAATCAAACATCCGAAAACCAATTCATAGAATTCCACTATCTAATCAGTGCTGTCAATAAAATCAATCAAACCAAGTCTCAAATAGTGTTATACACAAACTGAAAATAAAAACTATCATTGTAACTGCTCCAAAATAGATTGGTACAAAATTTAATCATTCAAAAACCACGAATTAAAAGAACGCAACATATCATTCTAGATCTATGTAGTTCGTTCAAGACTATCCAACAGCCTATAAATACGAATGCAATACAAGATAAATAACTTAGTACTCAAAGCTTTCACGAAACTTCACAAACATAGAAGTGAAATGCACATCACGAACAACAAGGTCTTGGAGTGAAGTAGTCGAAAGATGCGTAGAGGCAAACATATATCATAAACATGTCTTTAGTGACTAACCACAGTCATCGCTATCCTAGCCGAGCAGTATAAGGTTTGAAACCTATATTAGAAGAACAATCACTCGGACTACTTCCTTCGAATAACGACAACCACTCCAAACCATTCACAAAAACTGGCTCACAGTTACCAGACTCGAAACCCAAGATGGAATTTAATCTCAGTAGATGTATATAAAAGGTGTGTTAGGGTTGGGTGGAAGATACCCTTAAAATATTTGGGAAATGAACTTATATATATATATTGTTAGGAAAGAACTACTAGAGTACGATATGATGCCTATGAATTGTAGCAAGATAATATGAGGTGGCTATTCAATCCTGTGTGAAGATAGTGATTTGTGATGAAACCACGTTGAGAAGGCTAAAAAAACACTCTAGGATTTGAGGGTCAAAACAAGTCCATTAAATCTAGAGTACAAGATATCTGGATTTGAATATACAACTCTGATGCTTGAATTCATACAAGTACCTAGCTTCATTGGGTAGTAACAACTTAAAATGGTCGAACCTGAAAATTGGCTAACTCTGTTTCTTGATGATCCATAATCATGTTGCAAAATATCCAAGAGTTCCATACAAGGGGGAAATATAACTGATTGGAGAATATTTGGGTATCGATGTGTCTTTCTACTGAGGTGTTCAGCAACTACTCTTGCACAATCGGGGTGGTACACGATGGTCAAGTCATAGACATTTATGTACTCTATCAATCACCATCGCTAAAGACTTAGCTCATTTCGACTGAGAATCTAACTACGAAGTTTTTCGAGGTTGATAAAGATCTTACGCGTTTCACCAGGTGAGGGTGTCCTTAGATTTTCAAGTCAGGACAATAATTGTAGACCCTAGGTCAGAAATAGGATGGTTTGCATCAGGTGGTCCCAACCATCGAAAAGTAACAGCGTCACCCAATATGTTGCCTCAGTGTACAACGACACCTTTAGTAAAACATTCACCGACGGATTCAAAATTTATTAGTGTCATCGAGGAGTATATGAACAATGGTAGGGTGAGACACATCTTAAACAAAACTGATTTATTCCCTAGCCGAAGATGAGGGTTTGGGTTATGGTCGAAGAATCATCGGCAACTGTCGATAGAAATAGACAAGACCAATGATATTTCGTAATTCATGACATTCGAGAAAATTCTCAATTTCCAACTGTTACAATCTTGGTTTTGGTAAGAATAACTTCTACTACCAAAGAAACTCCTAAGAAAAGTATTTACTCTAGACAAAAATAATGTTCGAAGAATTTGACGTACGACTGACAATTGATATTTAGCAAACCTGACTTCGTGGTTGGAGTAAGCAAAAAGGTTATCGATAGAACAATCACCAAGAGCATGGATATGATCCCACCAAACTGCCACTTACTAAACTTTGTAACAACTAGCGTTTACTCGCTTTCTCCCACACGAACTTTGAACGTTTCGAATCATTTCCATAAAGATATGACTCGGCTGCCATTTTGAAGGAAAGCATGTTGCAAAGTGACATCACCACTTCGAATCTGCAGCTAGTCTTAACCAGACTTCCTCTTATTGAGATTTCTAATTAATGTCACTTCAATGTAAAATCGACTCTACCCACAATTCCTAGGGAACACATGTTGCAGAGTATCGGTCCGATGTTGAAAGTCGTTCGACAATCCATTTCGTCACCAATGAGGCACAATCCTGACACAAAATTTCTTATTCTTCAATAGGATGTGACTATTCACTCAGAATGAGGGTTGCACCATCGTGTCGAATGACAACAAAACCGGAAGTCGTGACATCCAAATGATGTCATGATCGACACACCACTACAGTAACAGAAGATCCTAAGTATGCTCTGAACAAAGTACACTCTAATACCAAATTAACACGCCTGACCCTGATATTCACCAAACACCAGGGTAAACACGTGTTGGCCGACACTCGAAGGTGATGAAGCCATATTAGGATGCATAAGAAATGATAAATATAAACAATACTCATAAATTTAAATAAAATGAATATACAATTGAGGAATGTGTTCAGAGCATACAACTAATCTAAGACACTAAAACAAGAATAATATAAATTGAATGAACATACACCGAGAGGACTCAAAGATGCCGATGCGGGAGTGCCTTAATGCTGAGATTGTACGCCTCAATTCTAAGTCCTAAGGGGGCGCAAAACAAAACATGAGTGAACCAAGTTGATATATAAGTAGTAATAAAACAGTTAATCTTTAGCGTAGTAACCCTCAGGTTTAGAAAATTCGTATAGCATAATACATAATAGGTTTTTCCGAAAACCCTAGGATGCCATAAAACCTTTATAAAACATATATCGTACGTAGTGTGCTAAATAATGGTGACATATATATATATATATATATATATATATATATATATATATATATATATAAGGCATATATATAAATAACTTCATTCGCCTGAAGGCAGTATTATCTCCCGGCTGAAGCCAATATATAAGTATCTTCTGGCTGAAGCCACCAACCAAACGCCCGGTAAAAGCCATATCATATATCTCATGGCCAAAGCCACCAGCCTACTTCCGCCCGAAGCCAATATAAATATCAATTGCCTGTAGGCAGAACATACGCCCGTAGGCAGGACCATTCGAATAACCATTAAGTAAGTACATAAGTATATATCTATCTTAATTGGAGTTCAGTAGCTAAAACATCATATCGTAAAACCTATTTGGAGTATATAGTCATCAATCATATATACTACGAAGAACGTGAAAATCAATAAAGTATGGTATTCCAAAATATTCTCTGTAAAGCATGATATCTCATAGTGTAAATCTAAATTACTCATAAACATTTGATAAAACGTAACCATTAAATCATGCTTTTCATGTATGCATTTCTAAGAGTAAAATATGCATTTTAGAAGGGGTCTACTCACCATACACCGTTGGCGAAGAGCCGTGCAAACAAGAAAGGACGGAAATGCCATAAACAATTGCACCTAAGCACATAAAGGTACTAATTAATAAAACTCTTTCATAACGATTGAATTTTGGGAAACATACATCATAAACGGATTGAGGACGTCGAAAAAACATAAAGGCTCGGCTACCTTCACGCGCCGTCACGCCCCACCAAGCGCCATTTTGAGTCGCCGAAAAGTTGGCTAGCGTCGTAGTGGACGGCGGAGGTGCATATGCTCTACGCGCCGGCACAGGCGGCCCTTCACGTGTAGGCCCACGTACCACTCGCGCGTGGCTTAGGTTCTGGGGTTCGATTGGGTATTTGTCAGGTCTTCAGCTTGGGCTCCCTAAGGTTTGGGCCTAGGGCTCATTGGGTTGAAGCCCCAAGTTGCACGGCCCACAGGCATGGTTTCAAAGGATCTGAGCTGTAAGGTTGCGCCTGGGCAATAGGGCCTGGGCCAAAGGTTCCACAGCCCAAAGGCCTGGTTTTGGTCTCAGGTTTAATGGGTTCAGAAAGGGTCTTGGGCTTAGTAGCCTGGCCCAAAGGTTTGGGCTAGTGGGTCTTAGTTTTTGGGTTTGGGTCGTTTTGACCCTATTTTCAATTCGGTTTCGAGGAAGAAGAAGGCCGAAGCTTCCCAAGCTCCGGTCAACCCCAATTCTCCACCATTTTCAACTTACGAATACCCAAAATGAAGCTAGAGAGACAAGGATTAGAAATATACCTATTGAAGGCCGTGAGATGGCCGGGCTTGGCTGGAATACAGCTCGGAAGTCGTCGGGTTTTCATCGGAAAACTGGAGAGAAAAAGAACATACGCGGACGAGTTAGATGCCTTCAATTTTCAACTCAAAAGCATAACAACAACCGAAGAATAACTCGAATGAACGGAGTAGGGCAATAACCTCACCTGGGTTAGAGAAATGAAAGCTTGAAGCTTTTGGCTTCAATGGTGGATCACTTAGATGGTGCTCTAACGATGTAAGCAAGGATGTAGTCATGTTCCATATGTCCCCAAGGTTCGAAATAAGGTTTTATGGGACTAGCTTGGTCATAATCAATAGGAATAGTGGTGGTTCCTTCTCGGAGATAAAGAGAGAGAGGGTGCAGAATGATGGAGTGAGAGAACTGCGAGAAAGTCACGGGACGGGGGAGAGGAAACGAGAGAGTGGGTTGGGGAACCAAAAAGAAATGTGGGCCCCACATGGCACACCAAACAAGATCCAAAAGCAACCATTTAAAATATCTTCATACCAAAGTGGAATTACAAAATTGCCCTTGAGGATCCGTAAAATCGGGGAGGGGTCGTTACATACATCCAACAAAATCCTTAAACAAGAAAACTTCATTTGAAGCCTTTAGTGGGAGGAAGCCAGGAGTGAAGCATCTCAGGGTGTTTGGTTCAATATGCTATGCATTCATACCAACACATTTGAGGCACAATTTGCAAGAAACCCGTAGGCAGAATTGGTAGTGAGACAGATAAAGAAGTGCAAGCTCAGAATGATACTCCTACATAAAATCAATCTCATCAACCTCAATTGTGACAATCACCTCAACAATTTACACCTCAATTTCAAAATGAGGACTCACAATATGCAGTATCTCAAAATTCAACTCCAAGCTCTATTATGTTGGAATGAAGAACTTGAATGAGATTTGAAATGGTTTTCATTTGAATGCACCAGAAATCGTAGTTTTCTGCATTCGATATTGTAGCACAGAGCTTGTCACCACTCGACCCAGCCATATGAGACTCAAATCTGAGAAGAAGTTAGAGTTTTCTCCTTCGTTGGGTTTCCCTTTCTCCATTTCTCGTAGCTTTATAAACACGCCCAATTCTTCAAATCAAACCAAGCTCTGAGGCAATGTTAAAATCAATCAAGAAATTGTTGATTTTGGTAATGAAAGATTGACAAAAACACAAAGAATGTTGCAGAGAATGTGCAATGCAAAACGTTGCTGCTACTGCAGTTATGATTTCATTGATTTCTCACGTTGGATTCCACCATTTGTCTAGTATAAGCTAATCTCTAAGCTGCCTAATCAATACCAGCTGTTGGTTTCAATTCAAGACCTACAACACACCCTAATTTAAGCCATATATGTGGCTATAAGACAAACTCATCACCTGATTATATTCAGCTTTCAAACTGAAACTAGCTGTTGGACTCTTTGGACTTCTTTGTTGACTAGGGCAAGATCAAGGGAAGAGATTCATTTGTACCTTGTCTGACTTTTTTAAAAATGATTGTGACCATGGACCGAGTGAGTAAAATGTGATTCGCATCTCATTTGTAGGTTCTCCGTGCCTTGGGTGCAAGAAAATAGTGGTTGATGTGGTTGTCAAAGTGGTAAGATGAGATTTATGGGAAGATGAATCGTACCAACCCAAACGAACCGTCGAATGGATCGAATTAATATCTAATTAAATTACAGTACTTCTACTGCAAGAAAATAAAATGCGAAAAATTATATAGTAAAAAATAAATTTTGTGAAAATAATTAGTTTAAGTGCGAGGAAATAAATATGTTAAGTGTGAGAAGCAAGAAACTAAAAAATTAATCTGGAAACATGTTATTATTGGAAGGAACAAATTAAACAAGGAAATGAAAGTGCAAGGCTACATTGAGGACGATAAAATGAACATAAAAGCATGCAGGGTGCAGAGAAAATAAAAGATGAGTTGTTATTTTGGTTGGGGACACTAAGAGCTAGAGGGGTCGTATTAATAATAGTTTAAGCTTTTTCTAATTGTACGTTACGATTCTGCTCAACCTTGGCTGTTTCTATTAGCCTTGATGTGCTTTTAAATTAATACAGGTTTGACTTCGATACGATCTCCAAATTTCATGCTGAGGATTTTAATGAAATCTTTATTCGTGCTTCATCACAACTACTAATTTTGCTAACTTTGTAAATCTTCTTTGGACCACAAACGGTAAAAAAATGAACTTATCCTATCTGACACGAACGTGATGTGTTGTCACTCAGCTTAAACTTGTTGCGCTCTCATTCGAAATGAATGCGACACTCACTCAAACTCGAACACACGTTCACTTGACTCGAACGAGGATGACAAATTTAGGTCAAAACACATAGGTAAGTTTTTCACGGGTTAGGAAGCAATTTCCCTAAATTGGGACTTACCAAACATGTGAAAGGCAACACTTTCTCATTCTCAGGTTCTCTTTCCCACATACCAAACATAACCAAACATAGGTGTAAAGCTTACTGAATTCTCACTCAGGTTGTCAATGAATAATGGATGCTCATCACTCACATTTAATGAATCACTTAATGGGCGATAAGCTTCAGAAAGTAGCTCTTCAACATCTCGTTGTACCTACACAAGATGAAAAATTTGCACAATTGAAAACAAATGTATTAATCTAAAGTTCAACAAATTAAGACTAAAATTCATAAGATTTATCGAACATAAAATACTTAAAAAAAAACTTAATAAAGTTGGATCTGTATGAATTCAACTCAGACAAGTCTTGGAACAAATTTAAAACACATGCTAAATTCCTTGCATAACTCCACTGCATTATGAAACCAAAGACTTGGAAGAAACCTGGTAAATAGATAGACACCTTATTCATGAATTTAACGTTCAATAACGTTGAGAACAGGAACTGGAGATGGGTCCTAAATTCCTGAGCGATCTCCCTCACAAGCCTTTAGAATGGGAGCTTGCGGATCAGCAGCTTGGTGCTCTTCTGCTACTTCCTGATCTTTCTCTGCAGCACCACTGTCGGCCTGAATCGGTGGGCTTCTTCACTCCTCCCGTCGCCAGAGCCGATTTCCAGACGGCCTTAGTGGCAAGGCTGCATGCAAAGGCCTATGCCTCCGGTAGACTTTCGGGCAGTCAGCTTGGTGAGAGGCATTGAGAAAATTGTTACGGATGATTTGGACGGTTCGGTTTCGATTTGTTTCTCAGGAGAACTGGAGGAATGAGAGGAAGTGGTGGGAATTTAATTACTTACAATCACATCTAATGCGTAATCATTGCCTCCTATGCATTTCTATGAAGCTTAATTTGAGAAGAATATCATGAAAACCATTGTGTGCCATTGCAAGTTTGGCCCCCAAGACGTCGGATTTGGGGTTGGCCTGGCCGTACAATATGCATGCCGATGTTTGACTCTCGGTCAAGTAATTGGAGGAGTGAATGTATGTGTGTAATAAGTATGTGTTAGTTTGTTTGAATTAAAGAGATTTTTATCCAAACTAGTACTATTATACTATGGTTTGATTGTATTCATCATCACTAATATATCGTTGTATAGAAAAAAGAAGAGAAAATTCATCCATGGATCGAAACACTTCAACCACACAAGTTGAGAAATTTTGCGAGAAACTAGAAGCAAACATAAAACACGAGCAAAATTGAGCTTAGCCGAGTTCATTCAAACGATATGCACTTTCTCTATGTCCAAATTCGAATATTTCTTTATATCAACAGATCCAGTTATTAGTAATAACAAGAAAAAAAGCTTGCGCGATGCAGCGGGTTTACAACAATGATTAGCAACTAAAATTGGTCCACAAATTAATAAAAAAAGAAAAAGAAAGATCAAGTGAAAATCTGAACACTAATAGCAAATATATACATGGCGGTTCCATAAATTTTATCTTGGGTGGGCAACATGCAAAACTTCCCAACATATTTTGTAGAACATACACCCTTAAAAATTAGAACATACTACTATACTCCATAATTAAACCAAATTTAAATCAATTCCCTACACTAGTACAAAAACATGTTTGCGCAAAGGAAACTTGCACGACACAGCAAATTTTGTCGCGCAAAGTATGTTTGCGCGATGTTATACTCAAAACGTCGCGCAAGATTTTGGCGCCAAGCCAAGAATGCTTTACCACTTTTTTTCCCAACTTTAGCTCTAAAAAATCATCAAAATCGGAGTTAAAACTACCGTTAAATTGTGCTTTTTTGTTTATAACCGTTGAAAAGTTTTGTCTCGTTACTTGATCTCTAAATGTTTGTTTTTTGAGATTTTTGGCGTACGCGATCTCGAAGCATATACAAACAATAGATTCACTAACACTTGGAGTTTATTTATACTTCCATCAAGTATAACATAAGATTTTGTGGTATCCACAAGTGTAAATATTTTAAAGACGATTGAATTAGTTCATTGTATTCATATAGGGTTAAGGAGTATAGCTGTAAAAAATCATCAAAATCAGAGTTAAAATAACTGTTAAATCGTGATTTTTCGTTTATAGACGTCGAATTCTCGATCACTACGTTGTATTTTTCTTTTATCATTTTAAAATTATTATTTTTTTGATGGTGAAAATTTGCTGGAATGTGAATATGTGATAGGGGTTGTGAATTACTGTTTTAAGGTTTTGGGAAATGCTATACTATTAGGGGAGGTTATGTCGAATTTTATGTACAAATTTAAGCTTAGGGATTTCACCATTCAATTATTTTTGGCCAGCTAAAAAAAACACTAGGGGGCCTAGTCGAATGTTGAAGGAGGCACAGGGCGTACGTTTGACCGGCTCCAGGATCAAGATTGAGTATGACCCACGACATCGTGGAGCGGCTACCTCACAGCAGCATAACAGCGTCGCTAGTAGTTGTGGTGTTGTTATTAAACAAAATTGTCTTATGCAGTGGGAGTCTTGGGCAGAAATTCCCGAGGGGACGAAGAAACTAGTGCGAGAAAACTTGTCGGTTAGTATATTAATTTTTAGCCTTTATCATTTTTTTAATTTTGTTTACAAATATTAAAAACCAAAATATATTATCTTAATATTATTAAATTTCTTACTATTATTTTATTATTTTTCATATTCGTAGGTCAATTTTGATCTTGACGACATATCCCCTGAGGTCATGGCCTACTTAGAGGAGACCTTAGCAAATCGGTACAAACATTGGAAGAACTATCTTCACACGCATTTTAAGCTATGGGATGATCCGGAGTTTGCTCGCCTACATGGTTGCCCAACCGAGTTGCAGGACCAGCCAGTGGATTGGGAGTGGCTCTGCAAACATTTTATGGACCCAAAATTTGTGGTATGTACATAATATTTTAATAATAATTTATTATTGTTTTAGTTATTTTTTTTAAGCTTCCTTTATTAATTTATTTTAAATAATCACACTAACTTGTATATTGTGTGTTTAACAGAAGAAATCTATTACTGGCAAGATAGCTCGGGACTCAAAGACACTTCTCCACCATTCTGGTTCGAAGCCTTTTCGTATAGGCTTGAGACATGACGTCAGGTAAAAGTATATTAATTTTGAAATTTTATACAATTTATTTATTATTATTGATTAATAAAATTTTCTTAATGTTTGTTTCTTCAGGAGGGTTCTAAGTTCCCAGAGATCAACATGTTCGAGGACGTTTACGTTCGACCTGGTGATGAGATAGCTAAGCAGCTTCATGTAAGTATATGTAATTGTTATTATTCTTATATGTATGAATCGTTCAAATATTATTTATATTATGTTATTAAACATTATATGTTTTTTCCTTTATTATTACAGGATGCTATGGTGGAACAGCGCACAACATCACAACTTCCCCCGGAGACCTCGATCGAGGACGTCACAATACCCGAGGATGCAGGTTTTCAGATCCTGACTAATGTCATGGATCAAAACTTCGGTCGTCGTCCTGGCAAAGTTGCTCGATGTATGGGGAAAGCGTGAGTTCGTGAGACGGGTGCCTCTTCTTCCAGATCGAACACAGGAGAGGTCAGTGCATTGAAGGAGGAAGTGACAACCCTAAAGGGTCATCTTGCGGTCCAGAGCGAGCAGATGAGGGCCCGGGACGAACAGATGAAGGCCCAGGGCAAGCAGGTGAAGGCCTATGCCGGACACGTGAGAGACCTTGTACGAGCCATACAGATGTCCGGCCTCCAAATCTCACTACCAGTACCTGATCTTCCTACACCTTCGACCTCTGAGCCACTTTGCCCTACCGATACCTAGTAGCTTGATGTATCAAACCTAAAAGACTACTTGTAGTTTTTTTCTTTTTTTTTTGTTTGTATATTTTCCTAGTAGCTTGATACCTAGTAGTTTGGACATTTTGTATGTATATTTTCATATATTTATAGCTAAATACTTTTCTTTGGTTAATTAATTATTGTTTAGAGTTTAATCAAGATATTTATTAAAAATTAAAAAAATAATTTTTTTGACCAAAAAAAAAAAAAAAAAAAAAGGTTTGCACGACATAGGGGGATACATCGCGCAAAGCCCTTTGCGCGACGTAGGTAGAATCTACGTCGCGCAACGCACGCCCCTATGTCACGCAAAGTGGCTTTGTGCAATGCATGCCTCTACGTCGCGCAAATCCACTTTGCGCGACGTAGGCACATGCGTCACGCAAAGAGGTTAGCGGGACGTAGGTAGAATCTTCTTCGCGCAAATATCTTTGCGTGATGTATGCCCCTGCGTTGTGTAAAGTGGCTTTGTGTGACGCATCACTACGTCGCGGAAAGCGCCTTTGCGCGACGCATCACTACGTTGCACAAAGCCATTTTGCGCGACGCATCCCCCTACGTCGCACAAAGCCACTTTGCGTGACGTAGGTAGAATCTTCGTCGCGCAAACCCCTTCTGTCACTGCCTTGCCGCGACGGTTAGTGCGTGACGAAGGTGCGTTGAGCTAAATTTTGCACGACGTTTTTTGACTTTGCATGACGAAGGACCTACGTCGCACAAAGTGTTTTTTGTACTAGTGCTACGCGACCTATTGTTATCACTTTTTATGATCAATGCTTTCTATTTTTTTTTCCCTTTCCGTTAGTCGATTTCTTTGCAGCCTCTTTCTCAAACATAAACGTTTTTCAAATCTTCTCAATTTCATACCTTTTTTTCCTTTCCGTTGGTCGATTTCTTTTCTCAAACACAAACGTTTTTCAAATCTTCTCAATTTCATACCTAAAATGTCGAATTAGATCATAAAATTTAACTATGAAAATACTATTACTATCGAAGAGACTGGTAGCGGCTGTGTGGTAAAAAATTGATTCGGACTGAAGCAAGAACTAAGCGGTGGAGGACAAACGAAATAGCGAGAAAAGAAGAGGTGCGTATGGAAGCATCCAGACTTGGGAACAGTAAAGCGTGTGGATCAAAGGAAAAGCTCCCCAATGTGTGGATGAAGAGACAGGGGTATTAACGGAATTTTATTGTGCTGTCAAATAAAGTAGACAGTAAGAGCTGCAAAAAGGGGGGCATTTACGTCTTTACATTGTGCTTAGGAATAGTGTTTTTCCATTGCACTTTAGTATATATAACTAGAATGTTATGCCCGCGAGTTGTTGCGGGATTACAAATTGTGTGAAAAATTATGTTTAAAGGTATAAACACATCAACTTATATCATATCTAATTGAATTACTGCAACAACCTATTGACGTACTTAATATGAAAAATACATAAACTATTCGACAATATGAAATCTGGCTATCTCTAAAGATGAGAAATGAATGTAGAAATCCAGCAATCTCTAAAGATGAGAAATGAACGTAGAAATCCTAACACATACATATTAAAACAATTAACAAATTCTCAGTAAATGATCACAAAACAGGTATAAAAAAGTAAATTTCGTAATTTTAAAAATGAGAGATACAAAGAAAAGGTTATAAGTTCTCAGTCCTCACCATAACAAAAATAATGATATCGTTTTAACATTAACTTGGATTGATTTCAGTCACCAACATTAATAAAACCAATGACTTCAACCTGTGCCATTAAATGATCGAATTAGATGCAAGCCAACCAACTTCCAAGTTAACCAAATAAAATAAAAATTACAATTAAACTAACCTCTTCTTCCCATATGAAGTAGTAGTTGTTCCCTGTTTTGCCATTGTGAACAATATATTCTTCACTCTTTACACAAAAAATGCATACTCAAAATGCTCAACAACATTATGAAAATTATACATATACAGTGTTGTTTATGTATTTGGACATAAGGTATAAAAATTTACTAAAATAATCAAGCTTAAATTTAACAAAAGAAGTAATTACGAATTGGAATAAAAAACGATATAATAGTTGTTAATAAAAATTCTGACTAAATTTTACAAATAGCATCATAAATTGTTAAAAAATTAACACCATTGAAAATACTCATCACTCAAATCTGTAATTCTATTAAAAACACCACTGAAAACCACAAGGAAAGGGGTACATATTCCTAACTTGCCAAACAATTTCTCTAGTCATACTGAAGCAAGGAAAGGGGTACATATTCCTAACCTGCCAAAAGGGTTAATAAATTATACCTTTTTTCAAGAGCTTGTATTCTTTTATCTATATCTTGAGTTGGAGCTGCTGATCCACAACTAAAAAAGGTGTAAATACACCAATGAAACAACTTTTAAAAGTAAGACTAAGAATAAAATTACTGTATTTTAACATGTCACATGCAACATGAAATGAGATACACTGCTATTACAAACAACACTTCACATTTGCTATTATAAACCCTTATCTCCCATGATCAATCCAAAAGAGCGTAGTGATCGAAATAAGTCATTTAAAGCTCCCACCAAACAATTTAGTTGCAGTAAATTATGCCTTTTAAAACAACAACAAATATCAAGAGAACTCAGTTTTGCAGTAAGTTGTAAACACCATGCATGATAGCAAACGAAAGGCAGTTGTTTAGCAGCGAACAATAAGGAATACTTCAAGAATCCAAGCCCAGGAAACTTCAAATCCATTGCAACAAAAGATATATAGAAGTAGTACTCTTAAAAAAAGCTTATGATAATTAATTAATTAATTAATTGGAATATTTTAGAGTTGTCATTTGCTACATGGGGAAGGGATGAGTTTAAGAAAAGTAGATTAGATTTGGAATCACAAACACTTCGGAGGGATTTTATGATGGTTCTCTTAAAACCAAAAGAAAATATTAGGGTTTCTTCGTTTCTTACCCAAATCCACCAATTTGAAATTTTGAATAATATCTGTGGCCGAGCTTCAAATACATCTCACATCGCCTCCACGAACACGATTTTTGGAAGATTGGAAACGCATAGAGAGGCATGCCCTGCATTTTTTGCACTTTGAAATGCAATCCACCTTGTTCTATTGACCCTTCACAGACTTCTCCGAGTAACCTGCAGAGAGAAACAATACCCACTATACATTTTATCAGATGGATTTTAGAGAGAGGAGAAAGATAAGCGTTTAAGGACACATGAAAACTAATTTTATGCTGAGATTTGCACAGAAGAAGTGAAAGAAGAAGATAGAGAAGGGGTGGTCGATACCTTAGCCGGCGTTTGAGAGCGACAGAAGGAATTTGAGTGCAACGGAAGCAGAGATTTGAGAGAGAGAAGTGAACAGAAAAGGAAAAATCTAGAAGTGGTAGTCGAAGCAGAGGTTTGGAGAAGAAATAACTCTTAACTTAAAGGTTCACTAAGCTAAACAGACAAAACATGCTTTAAGGGATTGTACTTGAAATGCAGATGAATGCTCAGACCGATATTGATGACTTTAAAAAGCAAATAAAGTTCGCTAACCATTTAAAGCAAACAAGTTTCACTCAAAGCCCTAGTAGTTTATGTTATACGTTACACATAACCACATTCAGTATTCTTACAATTGACTTTAAAAAGCATATAGTATCTTTTGGAACAGTTAGGGAAACTGTCAAACACGAGTTTGTGGACTATTTCATTCAGTATTATTACAAATGACGTCGCTAAAATGCCAACTATCATAAGGTCAACCATTAATCCGAGTACAAGAAAATGCAGTAAGCATACACATGATTCAGGAGAGTTTTCTGATCACTTTCTCTTTTCTTTGAAGAACAAAAATAAGATTATAAATAGAACCAAACCACAGATTTCACACTGTGACGCCATGTATGTAGCTATTCGTCAAAAATTGTAACATATAAGTTGCCAACGATTATATCATTGTCAACAAACCTTCGAGAACATTCTAAACAAATCAAGATAGAGTTGGAATTTGGTAACAACATCAACTTATAAGATGCCGTATTAATGTCCAAAACTCTCTGTTAGAAAATATCTGCATCTTTGTGGCCATTCAACAACTAAATTGAAAGTTTGATTCTTTCCTAAACCTATCAACCTCTGGATCATCCACCTTATGTTCATACATATAGCTACTTTAGATAAAATAAGCTAATTAAGAAAGTATTTCTATCCAACTTATGTGATACTTGTATAAGAATTTCGAACAAGCTGAAACTGGACTTTTCCTACTTCTAAGTCAGATAAAACTTAAGGTTTTGGATCGGGACAATTGTGATGTTAATTTTTGATAAGGAATAACAAAGGGCATCTGCCATTTAAGCTGAAAAGATAACCCTGCAATGTATGCAACCTCATAAATCTAAGTATGTTTTTCCCTGCCCAAAATTTCCCTCTTCAAACTCTGATTGCATGAAGATTGTGCTTTACCAAAGAAGATAATTAAAAATCTAACATGCAGATTTGGTTATTGAAGGAATTACAAAATACAAGAACTTTTTAACTTTTGATCAAATCTACCGCATTTCATAAAATGAACCCCAAATATATTTGACAAGCAAAAATAAACACAGAGAGAGAGAGAGAGAGAGAGAGAGAGAGAGAGAGAGAGAGAGAGAGAGAGAGAGAGAGAGAGAGAGAGAGAGAGAGAGAACAGATGCTGCTTTACTCACCTCAACAATAACTTGTAAATCCAAAGGTTGATCAACTGAAATGTATCTGCATCAAATTTCACAACTCTTTTCAGCTTCAATTTCAAAGTTACAAGAAACGAAGACCGCCTACAAGACTTCAAATATTTCAAGAAAAAAAAATTACTCCAACCACATCATTTTTCTATGTTTTCCAACAACCCCAAGATGAAATTTCACAAATTAATTCAAATTCAGAGCTTACCTCGTCTCTTGATGCTGTTTGTGTCGCTCTTAAAACTTTGTGATGAGACAGGTTCTTATAGAAAACTCGTTTGCTTTGTAACGGCAAAGTAAACTCACGCTTCCTTTCAAGCAACTTCCACTACTAGAAATTGGCTATAAGCCATCCTTTTCATTGGTGGCTATTGTCAAGTGTTGCCACTCACATTGGTGGCAAACCTCTATGGCCACCAAGCACCCACTAAACTAGAGAGTGTGGCCTATGTAGAGAACTCTATTGTAACAATGGCTACCAATATTGCATTGGTGCCTTTCTTGCAGTGCCATCCTAATTTACATCAGTGGCAAAGTTGCAAAATAATATTTAAAAAAAGGATGCCCTATGTGGGCACTCAAATTGGAGTATCATATTTCTTTTTCTATTTTTGGTAAGAAAACAAATTGTTATATCATTAAAATATAAGAATACAACTATAAAATTGCATAACTGATATTTAATAGAATTTTGTACAAATGTTGGAACCAAACTTTAAAAAGTCTTCGAACCCTTTGTTTCCAAGAGCTTAATCATCTCAATAACTTGAATCTGATCATTAGTTGCAGTCTGCACCCAAAATCAAACCCACAAATTTAGTAAGAATAGTGTTAACTCAAGTGCAACTGAAAGTGATTAGAGTTGAGGACAACACTGAGATATGATCATATAAATAACAGGGAAAAGTAGATTTTCAAGGGGTTTGCAATCATAATTTACCATACAAAAATCTCCACAAATTCATTGCAACCCTTCTGCAACTTCAACTAAGAATATATTAAATTGACAAGTTCATGAATATGCAGACCACCTTCAACCTTGAAACAACAAATGATCTCCTAATCAGCGTGGATATTCAAGAATAAGATGATAAAAAAAAAAAAAAAAAAAGCATAGATACTATATTTATGACCAATGAGCAGAGGACAAGATACAACAAAGCATTTACATATGAATGAGGGAGAACAGAAATGAGAATGGAATATCAGTGAAGAGCGTGCACATACTCACACATATAAATGCATTAACATTTTCTCTTTTTTTAGAAACTCAAAAAACCAAGAAATTCCAATACAAGAGATCACCAATTAATGATCAAGGCAGCTACAAAATAGAAAACAAAAAAGTGAGTTCTAATTGAATTCATTTATATATACCCTACACCATTAAGACTAATTAGTAATAAACTAGCACTGATGCCCGCACGATGTTGTGGTTCATAAACAGTGACATTATTTTTCAGTAAGATATGACATTTTAATTACATGATAGAAAATGATAGAAGATAGAAATTGTAAAAGGGAAGTTGATCATAGTAACTCTTGACAAAAACCTACATGGCAAGGATGAAAAATTGGTGAAAATAGAAACGATCAATAAAGAAATGCATAAACAAATTAGTAACCTAATTTATATAGCTCTAGGATGAATTATGTTAATTTGTTTATATAGGAGTATAACAGAAGGATGGAACAAAACAGGTTCATTTTTTAGAACAGATGTAATTTTGCACACTGCATATATGTAGACTAAGGAGAGTGGTAACATACCTTGTAATTTGTACAAATTAGGATTTTCATTCAAAGAACTATAATATACACAATTCCAAAAAAAGTGATTCAAACTTGTTCTTCTCTTAAGGAAATTACTCACAGTAGAAATTATGAATGGACGAAGTTTTCGCTTCCCTTTTCGGCTATACTTGATTAACTGGGAACCTTTTTTTAATGCAAAGAATGCCTTCATGAGAGAAAGAGAGGAATATTAGGTGAAAAGTATCGCCAAATCATACAGAGATCAAAATCTTGAATATATATGTTTAACCATATCAAAGTGAGTGTGTGAAAGGGTGTAGTCTGCAGAATGGGCAACATTTTCACTGCTAGAAAGTTGGAAACTAAACTTCTACATAGATACTGGGTTTTTATTAATTCCCTTCGGGAATCGAAAAGCAAATTGTTCGAGTAATGCAGGTAAATTCGATATTCATATGCGTTGATCTATGTAAGACGGTTATAAGTTATAATTTTATCGTCTTAACACAAAAATGATCATAAATGTAAGTATCCTTATTACGGAAGTAAGGGACTTACAACAATTGCTATGAGCTCTACTAGCAGTCACTCCAAGCATCGTATTACGGAAGTAAGGAACTTACATCAATTGCTATGAGCTCTACCAGCAGTCCCTCCAAGTGGCGCAAGGGCTAAAATTATAAATAAGAAGTAATTTAAACAGTTTAACTTAATAAACTATTGTAATTTAAACAATGCCTGTATATTTAAACATCTCAAAACAGGAATAAACTTCCAGAAAACATGCGCATGAAAATAAACGGCATTACTCACCCATTGAGTTGGACCATCAAACTGGAGCGTTAGAAGGATCATCATGTACCTATGAAACCCAAAGGAAAATCTTAGCAACCCCAAAGTCTGTATGCAAGCGTGAATAAGTAGACGTGTATGAATCTATTCATAGTGAAGAAGACTAGCTTAAGAAATATTTGCATCTGCAGCTTTATATGGCCATACAACTAAAAGCACTGCATATGATAATAAACTCCAGCTGTATGATCTTTCTCTCAACTTGTATTTGCAGTTGTTACTGTAACATCTGCAGATAACATACATAAGTACCGATTCGATAATTCTAAAGAAAAAAAGCTCTTATTCGATAATGCACCAAATCCTATCCAAAAACCAAAGGGGTGCCATATCCCTAGATTAACAGAGCATCTTTCTTTGTTCCAAAACAAACTGCAATTTGGCTTTGGTAAAGTAGAAAGATTACCAGATACCTTGGGCATAATCTCGACTCTGTTCCATTATTCGAGCATTTTACTGTCCATTTAGTTCTATCTCTCAGCATGGGAAATACAATAAGATAGTAAAAACAAAAGTTAGTGATAACTATTACATAGTGAAAGAAAATAAGACATTCACATAGTGATAGTTATTTACTGTCCTTTCTTACCATAATCTCAACTTGATTCCATTATTCAAGCATTCTACCGTCCTTTTAGTTCTACCATATGTGAATGTCTTCATATTCATGTCAGCATATATATACATATACATACATATACAGATTGAATTTTGAAAGCAATGAGAGAAATATACCTTTGGGGCGTTGATGCCAGAAGGTTGAGTGAGAGATCAAAGATGTTTGAGAGTAGGAATTTTTAAGCAATTTGTGTGAAAAAGTTGAAAATCTTCGAACAAAGTGGAGTTAGTCGGCCTGGGCTAAAATAAAGAGGATGAATTCTAGAAAGTAGAAAATGATGTTGTTTAACCAATCTCAAAAGTAAAGAAACCATACTAGAAACATATAAATAAGTTTTATATATCAATGTTTACCCATATTGACTTGAATTTGCTGCCGAGGGGTCTTCATTGCTGTGACCCTGTCCATGAACTTGCTGCAGTTGTTTTTCGTCTTCTTCTCCCTCCCTCCCTCCTCTCTGCAAGCGGCATGCCTTCCCTTCATCGAATCCTTCTCTCTTTATCTCTCTCTCTTCCTCATTCTCTCTATAAGCTGCCCACCCCCTTTTTTAAATATTGTGAACCGGGTGAGACCCTTCTTCTTTTTGGTTCCCGATCTTTTTCCTCTCTAATCTCCCCTATGTTCTCCCTCTCACAGTACACTCTATCTGCATCTCTCTTTCTTCCTCACTTCTCCCCCTTTCTCAAACTTCCTGCACTCTTTCTCTACAAACCCTCCCTCTCACCTCTGAGCTCTATCAGAGAGGCAACAAAACCACCCACCGCCTGGGAATAGACCTCTTTCTTCTTCTCGTTACTGTGCAAACACTTTCCCGACGAGTTATCATTGCCTTCAACAACAGTAAGTCAAACCACCCATTGATCTTCCTTCCTAGTAGTTTAGAAGACTTAATAGTTGTCAAATAATGGGTTTTGGTGAAGGGTTAGACATGAAAACACCTTGGTGAAGTTTCTCCATGTTTTTCAGCAAGGAGCACCGTCCCTTTCGAGCCAATTTTTGGCCAAACCATGGTGAGTTGGTCAGCGTCCAAGGTATCAATCTCTTCGTCTTGCTAAGTACTACAACTTTCAGTTTTGTTTCACTCGATTTTGTTGAGTAACGATTAAGTTATAAGCCTTGGAAAATCAACCACCAAACCGGCCAAAGGGTAGCCTGAAAACCCATTAGAACCCAAGTCCCTTTTAAACCAAAACCTTGGGCCTTTGTGACCCAAGCCCAATCCCTTTTAAAACCCAAACCCAAGTCCAAACCCTTTGACCCAACCCGGTCCATCCCAATACCCTTAACCTGGATCCGTTGACTTTGACCCGATTTGACCGTTGACCTCATTAACGGTCAGCGTTGACTTTGACCGTTGACTTTTTAGGTTTTCGTGCGGGCTCCTAGGCTAATTTCGATGTCCTGAATCCATTTTCGATGTTCGTTTTCCCAAATTCAATCATTTGAGTAGAGTTTGACTAAATGTACCTTTTATGTGCTTAGGGGCAATTTATTATGGCGTTTTGTCTTTGCTAGTTGCATGGCTCTTCAACAGTTAAGTATTGTGAGTGGACCCCTTCAAAAATTCATGTTTTGATAGTAGAAATGCATACATGAAAAGCATGATTTTATAACTATGTTTTATGAGATAACATGCTTACTAAGGCTAGTTTGAATTATTACTATTTTTCCCATAACCCGTGTTCTTATAGAATATATGATGGATGACGATATGATATTTAGAACATGTTTAGAACACATCTTTATAGTATAGATGATGGATGGCTTTATACCAAGAAGTTGCTTTTCAATATATGTATGTTCAATGGTTTTGTACTTACCTAGTGGTCCTTATTCTGTTACGGGACGTAGGGATAGATTATCGTCCATTCCGGACGATGGTTTGGTGTTGGCATAGGGCTTGGAGTGTGTTTCCTCTGGCTATTAGCACATGGACGGGGAGCCGGCATGGGGCCTGGAGTGTATTTTCCTCTGACTATCTGCTTAGAGACGGGGAGCCGACATGGGGCCTGGGGGTTATCAGACATTCACTAGTGATTATTACATATACAAGTTATAATTTGAGACATTGCACGGCATGCTAGGTTTCGGAAAACCTATGTTTATCATGATATATATGTGTTTTCATAAAACAACTGAGGGTTAGTACGTTGATAACTATTTTAGTGTATATATATATATATATATATATATATCAACTTGGTCCACTCATGTTTGTTTTGCGCCCCCTTCAGGACTTAGAATCGAGTCATTCAATCCCGGCATCAAGGCACATCCGCATGGCATCTTCGAGTCCTCTTGGTGTAGGATCCATCCTTTGTTTCATTCAGTTTTATATTATTTCTTTTAGTGTTCTAGTTAGTTATGTGCTCTGAACATATTCCTAAAATGCATATTTATTATATTTTCTATTTGTAAGTCTATTTTATCCCTTGTTTTCAGCATTTGCACTCAATAAATGGCTCTTGTCACCCTCAGGTGTCGGCCAGCATGTGCCTATCCTGGTATTCGAGGAATATCGGGATTGAGGCATATCAAATTGGTATCAGAGTATGGTTTGTTAAGAGCATACTTAGGACCTTCTGTTACTGTAGTAATGTGTCTGTCAAGACGTCATTTGGATGTCACGACTTTCAGATTTGGTGTCATTCAGAGCAGTTATGCAAACCTTTCGCTGTTTAAATTGTCACCTTTTAGCTGAAATACAAGAATTCGTGTCGGGATTGTGCCTCAATAGCGATGAAGTGGATTGTTAGATGACTTTCAATATTGGATTGATACTCTGCAACATGCATTCCTTGGGAATTGCGACCATAATTAGATATACTTAGGAGCGTTGGGAAACAGAACAACCTAAGTAAGTGAATTTGGAAGATCTGAAGCGGTGGTGTACTATGCGACGTGCATTCCCTAGGAATGGCAGGCAGAGTCGGTGTTACTTGGAAGCGACGTGTTTTAGAAATCTCAGTTTGAGGAAGTCTGGTCGAGACTAGCTGTAGATTCAAAATGGCGATGCCACTCTACAACATGCGGTCCCTAGGAATGGCGGGCAGAGTCATATCGTAGTGGCAACTACTCGAAATTTTCAAAGTGCATGCTAGAGAAAGCGGCAAGCACTAGTTGTGAAGTTTATTAACTGGTAGTTGGTGGGAGCAAATCAATGTTCTCAGACTCATTACCACTGAAGAAATTTGTGTGGATCTTTAGAACAAGTTCTCAGCGATTGTTCTATCGATCACCCTCTTGCTTACCTCAACAATGAAGTCAAGTTCCTTAACCTTTGATCGTCAGCTTTACACTAAATTCTTCGAGTGTTGACTTCGTTTATTTTATATACTTTTCTTGGGAAACTCCTCGATAACAAATGCTACTCCCACCAATTTCCAAAAGCGATTCTTGTTGTTGTCATAGTTGGATTTGGATGATGAAGATCCAATCTTGTTAGGATAAACAGACTCCTTGAACTTCACTTGGGTCTGGTACTCGGCGGTAAACCCTAGCACCTTGTCCACGTACTTTTCGGTGGAGGTGAACTTAGCCTCTTGCGTGTAGCCTAATTGACCAGTGCTCTTGTCCACCAACTGTTCAGCCTTGTAATTTTCAGTGGAATGGCTTGAAACTCCACTGTATTCATCATTGTACAAAGATTGAGTTTTACTTTAAACTTCTTTGGACTCATTGAGCTATGGTTTGCCCAAGAGCATCACTTTAAGGTAGCCAATCGTGTCACTACATGCATATGCAGGCTGCTTCATATCTTTCTTTTCGACATTCTGTTTGTTCCGAGGTTCTATGTTTAATTTTTGAACTTTGATTTAGCTCTCACAAAGTATTGTGAATTTCAAAAATGTCTTTAGCCTCATCAAATCTTAAGCAATTCTTAAGTACTCTTGAGCTTAGATCTGTTTCCTTTTTGGCTAAGAAACCAGTCAACCTTACTGTGATGATTGACCAAATAATCATAAATAATGACTACTATTTCTGCATCTTCACCTTCCTTCGCTGGTTTGTTTCTTAATGTGAACTGGATCATGCCAGAACATTTTACTGAGGGTAAAAAAAATTGTTTGTTATCGACATGATTTCTCACTCATTCAGATATGTTGTACTCTAAATTTAATGGACTATTTTGATCCTCAAATTCTTGAGTGTTCTTTTAGCCTTCTCGACATGGTTTTTTGCTCAATCAGTGAAGAATTCACGATCGATTGATTCGGAGGAAGTGTGCGCCTAATTCTTCTCTATTTGGATAGGAACGTTAGGAGCATAACCTTTTCACAAGCTTACCAGACTTACCATAAAGGGTTTCATGCGGGTGTGAGGTTTAAGCTATATTTTGGTAAGAAACTAGTGAATATTGTAATGCAGGTGAACAACAAATTGCATGACTATCTTCACCCTAAATTGAATGGTCACCACTCATTATCTTGCTACAATTCATAACCATTATATCATACTCTAGTAGACCTTTTCGATGATGTGATGTGTTCGCCTCAACACAGCTTTCCACTACCTCGCAACAAGATCCTTCGATTCATGAGCACGTGGGCGTGAGATTTGAGTGGTCTTTTAGTAAGAGTTCAATGAAGGTTTTAGTATAGAAGTTCAACGGATTGTGTCACTATCTTACTATAATTCATAGGCATCACATCAATTCTTTTCCAACGTTATGTGATGTCTCAATACATCTTTCCACTACTTCACTTCTGAACCTTATTGTTGTGAGTGTGTGGATGTCAAAATGTTTCTAACAGATCTGTTTGGTGCACTCTGGATTGGCACCATAGTGTGGTCAAGGCGAGAATTGGATAATCTTTACACTTCTCTCGAAAAGTGTGTGCTCTCTTTGCTTTCTAGGTTGATTACTTGCGAGTCCTTCTTCTTTCCACCAACATTGACCTTGTTTCACTACAAATATGCTTTTAAGCAAAAATGAGGATGTGGATTGAGCACTACAACAATTCCTAAGAGATACTGCTTGTTGGGAAAGATGACTTCTCGTTTTCTGCTTGCTTGGCTCGAGCTCTTGGGTCTACTATTAACATGGTAGCCACTTCTCTTGAACCCCAAAGTACAATTTTCAAATGGGTTCTTTGTTGGCAAAACACTGGAGTAGTTGGTCATATTTGGAAGAACTGAAGAGGATAGTATGCTGGGTACTGGATAGAGTTTTACGACGACAGTTTCTGTTTTGTTCGGTTTGAGTATGGCACTTTTGCAACATGGAACCAGAGTTTTCTACAGGCGACACTAGTTGACAGAGAAGTATTGTGAACTGGTATTCGAAGGATCGAATTTACGACGTGTGAAATTGTGCACCCTCAAGAAATTACTACTTATTTATCGAGACAACAATGTGTTGTCGATATTGCCGGCCGCAGACTGTGGTATCAATAACTTATTCGTTCGGTTCGTTAAGCAAGTGGGCAGGAAGACCCGTCTTCAACAGTTGTTACAGATTTGTTATGGTTGGGGCTCGACCCAAAGACACATATATTCTCGGAGTACGTGACGTTTGTATGCTTAGGCGAAACCCATTCTCATTTTTCAGTTTTTACTTTCAGTGTAAGTATTTTAACTCCTTTTACTTTAATTATTTGTTTTTGTCGTTACAAATGTTTTGGGGGAAGTATTTCCATTTTCAGTTTTAAGTTCAACACGAGTTTTCGACCTATATGTTATTACTTATCTATTTTGGTGTTATAGTATTTTATGTACATATTTTTTACCTTACGTCAATATATGTTTTCAACTTTATATCTTTATAAAGTATGTTTCTACTTTGACACTGATGGGGAAGAAAGTAAGAGATTGGAGGCATGATAGAAGATTGTGCAACCGGCTCGCGACGGTATGGCATATTCTCTTTGATGCACCCACTCTGACTTGATTTCTCTTTATACATATATTCTTCTTCCTATTTTCGAGTATTTCAGTTTAGTAAGTGATTTTAAATTTCGAGGAAGAAATTCTTTTAAGGTGGTATAGATTGTTACACCCCACCCCCGTTTTTAAATATTATTTTTGGTTCTTAAATGGTGAGCCGGGTGGGACCCTTGTTCTTTTTGGTTCCCGGTCTCTTTCCTCTCTAATCTCCCCCGTGTTCTCCCTCTCACAGTATACTCTCTATCTTTCTTTCTTCCTCACTTCTCTCTCTCTCTCAAACCTCCCGCAGTTTTTCTCTACAAACCCTTATTTTGACGTCTGAGCTTCATCGGAGAGGCAACAAAACCACCCACCACCTAGGAATGGACCTCCCTCTTCTCCTCGTCACTGTGAAAACACATTCCCGACGAGTTATCGTCGTCTTCAATGACAGTAACTCAAACCACCCATTGATCTTCCTTCCTAATAGTTTAGAAGGCTTAATGGTTGTTAAATAATGGTTTTTGGTGAACGGTTAGACCGGAAAACACCTCGATGGAGTTTCTCCATGTTTTTCGACGGGGAGCACCACCCATTTCGAGCTAATTTCTGACCAAACCACGGTAAGTTGGCCTGTGTGCAAGGTATCAATCTCTTCGTCTCACTGAGTACTACAACTTTTATTTTGTTTGACTCGATTTCGTTGAGTAATGATTAAGTTATGAGCCTTCGAAAATCAACCACCAAACCGACCAAAGGGTGGCCTGAAAACCACCCTCAATCCAAGCCTTTGGGCCAGGTTACCCAACCATTTTACCTAAGCCCTTGGGCTAAGCCTTTAGGGTTGAACCCAAGCCTTAGGCCCAGCCCAGGTTCCAAACCCATCAAAACCTAAGTCCCTTTTAAACCAAAACCTTGGCCTTTGTGACCCAAGCCCAATCCCTTTTAAAACCCAAACCTAAGTCCAAACCCTTTAACCCAACCCGGTCCAACCCAATACCCTTAACCCGGATCCGTTGCCTTTGACCCGATCTAACCGTTGACCCGATCAACGGTAACTTTGACCGTTAACTTTTTGAGTTTTCGTGCGAGACCCTCCTAGGCTAATTTGGACGTCCTAAACCCGTTTCCGGTGTCCATTTTCCAAAATTCAATCGTTTGAGTAGAGTTTGACTAAATGTATCCTTTATGTGCTTAGAGGCAATTTATAATGGCGCTCTGTCTTCGCTAGTTGCGTGGCTCTCGACAGTTAAGTATTGTGAGTAGACCCCTTCAAAAATTCATGTTTCGATAGTAGAAATGCATACATGAAAAACATGATTTTATGACTATGTTTTATGAGATAACATGCTTACTGAGGCTAGTTTGAATTATTACTATTTTTCCTATAACCTGTGTTCTTATAGAATATCTGATGGATGACGATATGATATTTAGAACATGTTTAGAACGCCTCTTTATAGTATAGATGATGGATGACTCTATAATATGAAGTTGCTTTTCAATATATGTATGTTCAATGGTTTTGTACTTACCTAGTGGTCCTTATTCCGCTACGGGACGTAGGGATAGATTTCGGTCCATCCCGGGCGACAGATTGGTGTTGGCATAGGGCCTGGAGTGTGTTTCCTCTGGCTATTAGCACAGGGACGGGGAACCGGCATGGGGCCTAGAGTGTATTTCCCTCTGACTGTCTGCTCAAAGACGGGGAGCCGGCATGGTGCCTGGGTGTTATCAAACATTCACTAGTGATTATTACATATACAAGTTGTAATTTGAGACATTGCACGACATGCTAGGTTTCGGAAAGCCTATGTTTATCATGATATATATGTGTTTTCATAAAACCTGGGGGTTAGTAATTTGATAACCGTTTTAGTGTGTGTGTGTGTGTATATATATATATCAATTTGGTCCACTCATGTTTATTTTGTGCCCCCTTCAGGACTTGGAATCAAGGCATACAATCCTAGCATCAAGGCACTTCCTTATTGGCATCTTCAAGTCATCTCGGTGTAGGATCCATCCTTTGTTTCATTCAATTTTATATTATTTCTTTTAGTGTTCTAGTTAGTTGTGTGCTCTGAACATTTTCCTAAAATGCATATTTATTATATTTTCTATTTGTAAGTCTTTTCTATCCCTTGTTTTCAGCATTTGCACTCAATAAATGGCTTTCATCACCCTCAGGTGTCGGCCAGCACCTGTCTATCCTGGTATTCGAGGAATATCGGGATCGGGGCATGTCACTTCCCCTCACCAAATCCCACACCGAGTTGTTGATCCCATTGAAAGGGTTAGGGAGGAGGCGAGGAGTTGAGCTCAGGGAGAAGAGAGAGAGAACGGCTGGGTTGAAAATTAGGGTTGTCTAACTTCGTATTTATTTGGGGGTGAAACTACTATAGAATATGATTATTAAATGAAAAAAAAATATTTTTGATAGATAAAAAGGAGAAGACTGAAAAAGAAATAAAAAAGCAGGTCCCAAAGTTGAAAAAACATGTAAAAAGTCTTTGGTGTAATTTTAAGAAATAAAGTTAGTTAGCAAACACCAATCATTGGTGGCTAATTTCTTAAGGCCATTGATATCAGCGGCATCCCACTGTAAAGCCACCAAAAAATAGTAAGAGTAGCAGCTTTATATCTATGGCCACCAATTGCAAAGGGTGTGCAAAAATGATGTGCAATGAGCATAATTCTAGTAGTGTTCTATTGTACATGCAGTCTAACATCTGCATAGAAGAATCCATCTTTTTCACATGGGGCCCCACGGATTTTTGTATGTTTCTTCCTTCATTTAACACCTTTTTTCTTTGTTTAATCACCGTATCTGAGAGATTGAGACCAACCTTAAACATTTAAATAAAAAAATTAACCCACTCTCTCTCAGATGTATATATCAGTATGCTTTCAATAAGCATGATAAATCTCGTGTTGGTGAAATTAACCCAAAATTTGCATCAATCTTTTTCCATCCTCCTTCAAAGAAAGAATACCTTGCCAAGTACCCGGTAAGCAGTCAAACGCCGCCGAACCAAACTATTCAAAACATGTTTTCTCAATGCTTCGCACCATGCCGACTGCCTAAAAGTCTACCCGGAGGCATAGCCCCTAGCATGCAGCGTTGCCACCAAAGCCGCCTGGAAGTCAGCTCTGGCTACCAGAGGTGAAGAAGCGCCACTGATTTAGGCCGAGAATGGTGGTGGTGCAGAGAAATATCAGGAAGTACCACAAGAGCACCGAGTTGCTGATTCGCAAGCTCTTGTTCCAGAGGCTTGTGAAGGAGTTCACTGTGTAGCCATAAACCTCCAATATACAGACTTATAAGACGTGGGTCTCACTTGTGCATTCTAAAAACTGATGCATCCGTCTTTTTGCATCCCGTCTCATAACTAGGAGAGATTTTTCTCTGTCACCGAAACGCAAGCCTCAAAATATATGTGGCAAAAAGATATATTTTTTAGTGTCCTTTGACGTGTTATGAGTCTTATGACACATGATTTACCGGTCTGTGTTTTAGATACATTAAAAATTTTCTCCATACTAGTTGATGTGATATATAATAGCACACAAATTAAACTCTATAATTGTAGTATGTGTAAGTAGGGATCGTTCTAGGCCAGGGATTAGAAGGGATATAATCTACACAATTTAAACTCTAAAACACTAAACTAGACTCAAAAACAGAAAACTAGACTCTAACAACTCAAAACAAGCTAAATAGACTCAAAACACACAAACTAAGTTAAATTAACTCAAAACAGGTACTAGCAAGTGATTTGGACGAAAATTAAACTAAACTAAACTAACACAAATAAGAACTAAAGAGGTATTTGGACGAATTTTAAACTTAACTTGACTCAAAACACTAATATAAATAGACTTAAACAAATTTTAACTAAGTTCAAATACAAAACATTAAAGGGGGATTGGTTTTGACGAAGTTAATTAAACTAAACAGATTACATAAACTAAACAGGTTAGACACGAAATTGGGTGTTTTAAAGGTGAATGGCTAGCTAGAAGGTTCATCTCCACACATGACACATATGCATACAAATTGATTTCCAGTTATTATTCCTATAAATCATGAATGACAATGCCCCCAAATTAACCATGAACTGCACAAATTAACTCTCAGATTTTCCTAATTTCATTGAATTGGATGGACAACGCATCGGCAACCAAATTATACTTCAATAGTTCCCTACATGAACAACATAATAGAGATACAACCAAAGATCATTAAGCTTTGTGAAAATCATAAGCATTGACATGACATTCGTAACTATGAACTGCATGATACTCCTGCCATGGATTTACTTAACACGATTGTGACTAGCAACCTCCACTACTTATAAATATAAGTTCATAACTATTAGGTGAAATTCCCTTATATTCTAGCATCAAAATTCATGCATGCAAACTAAGTATGCATCCTTAATCAACATACAAGAATAAGTTATCAATCAAACCGATAAGTAAATCACATTCATGTTTTACAAAACAATAACTGGAGGAAATCATTTCATATCACCTATATGTTCATGGCTTTGAATCCACCTCTAGGTAAAACGAGTTTAGCTCCTCATGTTTGCACTTAAACAAAGATAAATTAAATTAAACATTGAAAACAAAAGATAGAATACACCTAGAAACGTTCCAGCAATCTAAGCTTGAATGGCATGGCACGGCACGGCTCCAAGGTTCTCCTCTCCTTTCTCCTTGCAAAGCTACGGCACAATGCAAGATTTTTGTGATTGATGGATGTGTGTTGTGAATTATGGTGAGAGATAGGGTGTGGAATGAAGGCTGCAACACACTCTATTTATAGGGTGAAGGGAAGGCACGGCAACGCTCAGAAAGAGGAGAATTAGGACTCCAAATCACCAAAGAACAAAGACACTCTTAATCAGATTCCAGGGAGGACAAGGAATGGTCCTTGTGGCAGGAAACATAGCTTCTAGAAAGGATAGGTGCGGCACCAATGTAGGAGAAGGATAAGGCTTCTAGAAACCTGATATTTAGGTGTTCTAATGTCATTTGGATGTCCCCCTTGCAGCAGGAATTAAGGTAGCAAAAGATTAGGATAGGTTAAGATAAGATTGGATAAGGTTTGGATAAGATAAGGTTGTTTGGATAATGTTCCTTCTTTGTAGCTGATTCCTTATCTTCAATGCTTCCAAATTTGTTTCTCCAGATATTAAGCACATTCCTAGCCTTTATTGATCTTCAAATTTGTCCATTCACCTTGCTCCATGCATGTGTTATCCATTCCAAGCCCAAAACTGCTCTAAAATGCACAAAATGCACTTTCTTGCCAACTTTGTCAATTGGACCTACAAACACACGAAAATGGTTTAAAACACTCTAATATATAGAAACGAACTAAATAAATGCAAGGAAATAGGCTAACAAAGTCGCATAAATATGCTCTTATCAAATTCCCCCACACTTAGATTTTGCTAGTCCCTGAGCAAAACAAAGAAAACAAAACACAACCTAAAGCTTCCAACAATTTGCTCAGGGATTTCCAATGAAACATGACATGTTAAAAATCACTACTCCCACAGATTTTAACTATCCCTACCCTTGAGCAAATACTTAACCATAGTCATCACTCACTAGCTCGCATTTAATCAATTAAAACAACATTTTGAATGTAGTAACATGCCTTAGAGAATTCCCTCAACTTCTCATTGGATATACTCTCTATTTTCGCACAGATTTTCTGACTACACTCCCTACACTAAGTATATGTGAGAAGATTGATGTAAACATGCAAACTAGCACTCACATATGTATAATCAAAGAAGGCACTTTTTGGAATTATTAATATGTACATGATCTCATGAATGGAATGCCACTACTTAGACGCGAGAACCAGGGATACCATATGCTCATACCAATTTCGAACTCCACATATTGAAACACATAACAATCAAGATAGAAGTCTAAAGGTTGTAACGGGGCTAAGGTATTGGCTAACAAAGAAAGGCAAGGATAAACAAAAGTTCTTAAAGCGATAGTACGCAAAGTAATGAAATAAACACTTAGAATTCACTTTTGAATGCAGAAATAAACTTTAAACACCCAAGGGAAGATTCACACATCATTTAGGGCCAGATTCAAACTTTTGAACCCTTTCTTCAACAACCAATACTTGTGAGTTCATTCTCACTTATTTCTCAACTACTTTCTTTTCTTTTCTCCACTTTTTCTTCTTTTTTCTTTCTTCTATTTTTTCACGTTTTTTTTTTTCATGCCCTTATTCTTTTTCTTTGGCACACCAAACGTACTCCTTCATAGATTTCCAGCGAAAAAAAAACATTCCCCCATACTTGTTTTTCTGCAAATTGTAGATCAAAAGGAAATCCCTCTAAGTCATGCTTCACTATTCTTTAAGAACAAGGGTATAGATAGTCCTATTCTAGGTTAGGTAAGGATAATGTGGCTAACAGAGAAGATAGGCTAACTAAGGCTCAAAATGGTTAAACCTATAATACATATGCAATGGGTAAGGCTTTTTGGCTCTGGTTTAACTAAACAACTTCATCTTGTTATTTGTTATGCACTCAATTTTATGCTTTGAATGAAACGGACATGAGTTTTAGTATTTGGAACTATAGTGATGAAATGCATTCTAAGTAGTAACCAAGCAAAGAAATAATGAGATCATGTAACGACTTTAGAAAACAAGAAACATCACAGATTAATAACTCTCCACATAAGGTTTAGGCTCAAGTCTCTCAAGGTTATAGCGTTAGTTTGAGTTCTTTCCTTCAAGCATGTTACAAAAACTGATTTTTCCTTTGTGATTACATGTGAATTCGTAAATGACAACTACAACTAAGCATAAACCAAAGAGCATATCAAACTTCCATCCATGTTTGTAACTTTCTTTAACAGTCATACAATTAAAAACCAAATCTTCATCATTGTGTTGGAAGGTACCCTAAGACACAACACATAAAAACAAAAACGACACTAAAAACAACTCTTTTTGAGTTTTTCAAACACTCTTTTTCGATATTTTTTTTTTCAAATTTTCGGATTTTCTGTTATAGGACACATTAAAACACCTCAAAACACACTAAAAACACTTAAAAACAGTGAGTAACAACTTTAGAAGTGATAGGTGATAAAATCCCACGAAAATCAATGAAAAATCGTTTGTTAACCCCCCCAACACTTAAACCAAACATTGTCCTCAATGTTCCAAACATAGACTCACAAACAAACAATCAAACAAACATGACAACTATGGCAAGGTAAAAGCAATAAAGAGAAAGGGTTAAGGAACGCAAATCTGGTTATGGATTGTTGGAGATTTCTAGGTCTTCTTTATTTGAATGCATGAGTTGCCTCCCAAGAAGCGCTTGCTTTAACGTTTTCTAGTCGGACGATACCTCCTTTTAAGCTCCATTAGTGCCCACGACATGGAATTGATCTTTGAATGGAAGCTGATACTTGAAATGATCCGGCAATGGTTTAAATTCTTGATTGCGTGCCTGAATCATTAAAATCAACAACATGTTAGTAGAAAACGAAATTGAAATTTGAGGAGGTGGCTTACCTGTGTGTTACGACAAGAACCCAAGGATAAACACTTCTAAAGTTTGAGGAATGTTGCACTCGGCCATATGTGGTGTAAGGGTTATGACTTGTCCTATGTCATAAAATCCAACTTCTTTGGGGTTGGTTGTCTCAAGTACATCCTCTTTGATGAATTCTTGATATTCCCCAGCCACTTCTTTCTCTTGAATCATTCTTCTTGTTGTACAAAGTTCTTTGAACAATTCAACATATTCTGGAACTTGATTTGTTGTACCAATAATTGGGATATTGCTTTGCACCTTTAGAAGGGCTTCCAAGATGCCTTTTTCACTTTCTTCTTCATTGGAAATCATGAGCCTGCAAGGAATAGGGACATTTGTTGGAATGGGGTTAGAAAGAATTGAATTTGGAACAACCTTACTTGAATTGGATGGCGTAGGAGCCTTAGAAAATTGCGGCAAGGGGTGTTCTTCCCTTGCCGTGGCCTTGTCCACCTCTTCTTCTTTCTACAGCAGCTGTTCATCTACGTTCTGGCTATGTTTGGACGTTTTCGGGTTAGCTCCAACCTCTATACTACTTCCCAAGGTGATAACTTCAGCGATTTCAAAATCTCCCGTTGAATTTACAATCGTTTAGTTGGAGAGTTCACTTTGTTCTTGAATTTGCCCTATGAATTCTGCGATCTCTCCAAGTTGATTTTTCAATTCGCTCATCTCTTTGCTTGATTTTGTAAACCCTGCATCAAAAAAGTTAGTAAATCAAGAATTTTATCATTATCCATGGACATACTTGAATTTGATTGGAATTGTTGTGGGGGAGGCTGTAGTGGCTGCATAGGTCTTGAACAGAACTCCTCGGATTGCTGTCAATATCCGTCTTATTGAAACTGTTAAGGTTCCCTCCACATAAAATTTGAATAATCTCTCCAATCTGAATTGGAAGTGTTGGAAAACAGGTTGTTCCTTGATCGATTCGGGCCTTGATAACCCCAGGCACCTCCATGCTCAGTTAATTGAGGACGTTGATGAGTTTGATATCCTTGCCTATAGGACAAACCAAATGTCGGGACACTTTGCATTGTGGTCTCTTCGATATACTACGACAACTGAGAAGTAAGATTCGCCATTTGAACTTGAAGATTAGCAATTGCCATGTCTTGCTTCTCTAGTACCTAAAATCAAAGAAAGAAAACTAAATCAAATATTAAAAGTAAAATAAACGAAAAAACAACAGAGGGATTAGCAATTTTACTAATCCTCGGCAACGGCGCCAAAATTTGATGTGATATATAATAGCATACAAACTAAACCCTATAATTGTAGTATGTGCAAGTAAGAATCGTTCTAGGCCGGGGATTACAAGGGATGCTAATCTACACAATTTAAACTCTAAAACACTAAACTAGACTCTAACAACTCAAAACAAGCTAAATACACTCAAAACACACAAACTAAGTTAAATTGACTCAAAACAGGTACTCGAAAGTGATTTAGACGAAAATTAAACTAAAAAGACTCAAAATACTAAATAGGGACCGATTCTGACGAATTGAAACTAAACTAACACAAATAAGAACTAAAGAGGTATTTGGACGAATTTTAAACTTAACTTGACTCAAAACACTAATATAAATAGACTTAAACAGATTTTAACTAAGTTCAAACACAAAATATTAAAGGGGGATTGGTTTTGACGAAATTAATTAAACTAAACAAATTGCATAAACTAAACAGGTTAGACACGAAATTGGGTGTTTTAAAGGTGAATGGCTAGCTAGAGGGTTCATCTCCACACATGACACATATGCATACAAATCAATTTTCAGTTATTATTCCTATAAACCATGAATGACAATACCCTAAATTAACCGTGAACTGCACAAATTAACTCTTAGATTTTCCTAATTTCATTGAATTGGATGGACAATGCATCGACAACCAAATTATACTTCAATAGTTCCCTACATGAACAACATAATAGAGATACAATCAAAGATCATTAAGCTTTGTGAAAATCATAAGTATTGACATGACATTCGTAACTATAAACTGCATGATACTCCTGCCATGGATTTACTTAACACGATTGTGACTAGCAACCTCCACTACTTATAAATATAAGTTCATAACTATTAGGTGAAATTCCCTTATATTCTAGCATCAAATTCATGCATGCAAACTAAGAATGCATCCTTAATCAACATACAAGAATAAGTTATCAATCAAACCGATAAGTAAATCACATTCATGTTTTACGAAACAATAACTGGAGGAAGTCATTTCATATCACATATATGTTCATGGCTTGGAATCCACCTCTAGGTAAAACGAGTTTAGCTCCTCATGTTTGCACTTAAACAAAGATAAATTAAATTAAACATTGAAAACAAAAGATAGAATACACCTAGAAACGTTCCAGCAATCTAAGCTTGAATGGTAGGGCACGGCTCCAAGGTTCTCCTCTCCTTTCTCCCTGCAAAGTTGCGGCACAATGGGAGATTTTTGTGATTGATAGATGTGTGTTGTGAATTATGGTTAAAGATGGGGTGTGGAATGAAGGTTGCGGCACACTCTATTTATAGGGTGAAGGGAAGGCACGTCAAGGCTCAGAAAGAGGAGAATTAGGACTCCAAATCACCAAAGAACAAGGACACTCTCAATCAGATTCCAGGGAGGACAAGGCATGGTCCTTGTGGCAGGAAACATAGCTTCTAGAAGGGATAGGTGCGGCACCAATGTAGGAGAAGGATAGGCTTCTAGAAACCTAATATTTAGGTGTTCTAATGTCATTTGGATATCCCCCTTGTAGCAGGAATTAAGGTAGCAAAAGATTAGGATAGGATAAGATAAGATTGGATAAGGTTTGGATAAGATAAGGTTGTTTGGATAATGTTCCTTCTTTGTAGCTGATTCCTTATCTTCAATGCTTCCAAATTTGTTTCTCCAGATATTAAGCACATTCCTAACCTCTCTTGATCTTCAAATTCGTCCATCCACCTTGCTACACGCATGTGGTATCCATTCCAAGCCCAAAACTGCTCTAAACTGCACCAAAATGCACTTTCTTGCCAACTTTGTCAATTGGACCTACAAACACACGAAAATAGCTTAAAACACTCTAATAAATAGAAACTAACTAAATAAATGCAAGGAAATAGGCTAACAAAGTCGCATAAATATACTCCTATCACTAGTTTAACAACAACAACCATGCCTTGTGTCTCATTTTCCTTGTAAAATTTGGCCTTCGGCCAGTTTGCAGGGCCTTAGGGTTTGATGCCTTCCTGCCTATATAACTCATACCCTTTAGCTTTATAAGTAAACTTTTGAAATTTTGCATGGTGGATTTTAGACTGTTCAAAGAGACTTTACACACGACTGGTAATACAGTGTTTGAAAAGGTTTTAGACACGACTGGTAATACAGTGTTCGAATAGGCTTTAAACATGATTGTTCTTCAAACGAGAGTGAAACGTACTCATTTTTAGAGTTAATTATGGTTAAAAGGGCACGACCAACTTCAGACTAAAACTTCTGAAGTCGTTTCCAAACTAGAGTATAGCAAACGACTTGTCTGTTGTTGACCGAGTCAATCAATTGCCAGATGTGCTTCTTGCTAGGATCGTGTCTCTCTTGTCACTAAATGAAGCAGGAGCTACGTACTATTATCCTTTGTAAACGATGGCACTAGAATAATGATGTTGGTAAACCATTTATTTGACCTAGAACCAGAAAAACAAGAATTGGAAGTGGCTAAATATTACAATATGGTGACAAATGTAGTGGAACATCATAGAGGCCCTCAAACGTCGAACAATGCTTGGTTTGCTTTGACGGAACAGATCCTAGGTGTAAAAACAGTTCATAAACAAATAGATTGAATTTAATATCCGGATTGCTTGAGATGGACGTCTTTGAATAATATATGTTTTGGATTGATTTCCTTGAATTTCACTACTTTACCCTCCCAAGTACTCGTGTTCTCAACTCCCTGAGGATAATTCAAGTCTATGGACTCTACACCCTTGTGTGTGCGCCAATTCATTTAAGTCCATCAATTTTATTTCACTACTAGAAAATATCATTTTGCCGACAAATTTTAAGCCGACAAAGCAAAAATTTGTCGGCACAAGAGTCATGTCCCGACAAATATTCGAATTATCGACTAGAAACTAATAGATTTAAGCCAACAAATATTTGTCATAAAAAGTAGGTTTACCCGAAACAACTATTAGTCGAGAATATCGTCGGTACATTTTATTAAAAAATACAGGATGTATCCCTCTCTTAAAAGTTAATTTTTTCAAGTACCGAGAAAGCGAAAAAAGATAAAACTGTTGGTTTTTAGGGCTTATTAGCTATCACACCCTAATCAAAAAAATAATAATCTAAACAAGGAAAAATAAAAATGTTGCCGCACCCTAGATTTGGATCCCATTGCTATCTCCCTTCACAGTTGCTCTTCTTGGATTGACCATCCTAGCAGCGGCTCTGGTCAATAGATGCTTTCAGGGGAACCCCCGCAGAGGAAATGCTCTTCCTTTTATCTCTCTCTGAGATCTCTAGGTATTCGCTCAATTCCTCTCTCAATTGATGCTATGGTATTTGAAATTGTTAGATTTTGGGGTTGGGTGTATCGATTTTAGAGATTTTGGTTGTGGTTTGGGTTCTTATTTCGTTTTACATAGATAGGGCTTGACTATGGTTTAAGTTTTCTTTATTATATTTCCTGCACATTGCAAAATTCTGGTACTGTTTTGGGGTTTTGGTGATCAAGTCCATTGTTTGGCTTATATGTGGTTTCATTAAACTAAAATAGGTGCAATTCCAGTGTTCTTTCGAAAGATTTCTAATACCTTGGTTTGACAAGTGCAAGTCCATATTAACTTAATCTTGTCTTCATCGAAATTATAATAATAATACTATTAAATTAGTCTTGTTATTTTTATTCCAGGTACGTGTGCTTCAAGTTAATGTAGTTGCACTTACTTATGAGGCTGGTGATGGTGAATTTTATTGCAAGTATATCGTATAAATTATCCCTTTGTTATGTTTTCTCATGGGTTGCTAACTTGTGTTACTCTCCCATTCAACTGATGCCAAGATTATATTGTATATTTTGTCCCTCTATTGTGCACAACACACTAAGCAAGAAGCTTTGTACAGGTAAGTTTGATTGTGCTAGGAATATATTGTATATTTTACTTTCTTTGCCTTGTGTTTATTCTAAGTACATGGACGAATAGTTTGATTATGTCTATGCTAGACATGAGCAACGAGCATTGTGTAAGCAATTTTAATTCCCCAATAAGTTACAACTGTCGTCATTAATACAATTTGATCAAGTTGTGAGAAATTTTTTTAAGTTTGAGGATTTTCTTTGTATTCTTGAGGGCTGCTAATTAATCCCAGAGTTGAATATCTTTTAATTATTATTGCGTAACTTATTGTACCTTCTTTCATTCATTTTGATTTGCATGGGTCAATTGAATGTATCTTTTTCATGGTGTAGTGTGAATCACTGCAGCTCCATAATGTTATTACTTATAGAAAGATTCCTAGCTACAATTTGATTGTTTCAGTTTTAAGGATGCTCTTTCTTATGTTGTCATACATAATAATTACCATTTGTATTAATTTGCAGGATATTATTGTGATACTATTGCTAAACCGATACTGAGGAATGAGAGTAGGATAGAATTATTGTATAAAATAATACTTTGTATAACCAATGTACGTATACATATTACTAATCAAAGCAGCATTATTAGAAATTATTTTTTTGTGTTTTCAAGCATTTATTTATTTTTATAAATTAAAATTCTCTCCCGACAAAGCTAATTTTGTCGGTAGAGTAAGGCAATGCCAACAAAAAATATTTTCCAACGAACACATCTTGTGTAACGATCCGTTTAAAAAAATTTCATTTTAATTGGTTAAAATTATGAAAATAAACCTAACTACGGAAGGGTTGACTTTTGTTGACCTTTGCCCGTGGCTATGTTAGAATTTTTCTCATATTTTATCCTTGTAGCACTCGTCAATACGAACATGTAGGCGCAATCAAAATCTAATTTGGAGTTAAAACGAAGATTTTACAAACTTTTGAACGTAAGGGCATTCCGATAATTTCATAAGTTGAGATTTTTCTCCACTTTTGGACCTCTACATGGGTGACACGTGGCACCCACTGTTTGGTGCCTTTTTCCTTCCCCTTCCCGTGACCTCTGGAACTCTCTCTCTCTCTCTCTCACTTTCCCTATCTCTCTCTCAGTGCTCTTCTCTCCGACAAACCGAACACACACACACTTAGATCAATCAACACCACTACCCTCTCTAAGACCTAGACCCAAATTTTAGGCAGAGATCCACATTTCTTTCCTATTTCAACTGCACAGTAGAACTCATTGTGCTTGTACTTGTCCCGGCGAATCTTCACCATCTTCGGTGCAAGTGAGTTTCTACAACCCTTTAGTTTGTGTTTTAGAGTAAATTAGGTTGAATTTGAGAACCTTGGAGTGTTTGAATGCAAAAATATATGAGGGGACACATTTCTCAACTTTCCGGTGGAAAATCGTGGCTGGCAGGCCATTTTTTGGCCGATCCCGACGTCAACTCCATCCCATCTCGGTACGACTCGAATCCTTACTCTCTTACCTTCAATTTGGCTTTTGAATGGTAGATTTTGGTTAAGGTTTGACCTCGGATCGGAGCTGAGGAAGTTTTTCCAGAGAAAACCCCCAACACCCGGTGTCCTTCTTCAATGGTTCCGGCGACCCGCAATGCAATTGGGTTGAATCAACCCACAGCCCAAATACAAGCCCAACCCATTAAATTAGAACCCAGAAACCCAAAACCCTTTATCCTAGGCCGACTCATTTCCTTTAGCCCATGTCCAAACCTAGAACTGGCCCACTAAGCCGGGCCAGGTCCAAATCCAACTAGCCTAAACCCCTTAGCCCAGGTCCAAACTTTTGGGCCTAGCAGCCCATTAGCTTCGGCCCAATTCACCTAAACCTAACCCAAGCCCAAATCAATATTGGGCCGACCCATTTGATCCAAATAGACCAACCCAACCCACTTACCTTTGACCCGACCCGACCTAGCGTTGACCCGGTAACCGTTGACCGTTAACTGGTCAACGTTGATCGTTGACCATTGACTTTGGGTTGACTTTTTGGGTTTCGGATGAAACCCTTCTTAGACTAATTTCGATGTCCTAATTCTAAATCCGCGCTCCGTTTTCCCAAATTCCAACGTTTTGGTAGAGTTTTATTAAAAATGCTCTCTATTTGTGTATAGGTGCATGGATTAAAGGTGACCCAATCCATCCTAGTACAAGCGGCTCTCCAGTAGTAGAATACTTATGAGTGGACCCCTTCTAAACTTACATATTTTTATAAAATATTAGCCTAGCATGCATTGCATACTTTATGAATGGAGCATGATTTATTACGTTTTACGGATTTTCATACTTACAATTTATTTAAATTGCTTTGAAGAAACAATTATGATTTAGTTGATTTATATATTACTAAAGGTTATGAATCATGGGATTTTCATTTATGAAATTCTATGGATTCACGTATATGTTTATTATGGATTGTGAATATGATTTTCTATGGATTTATGAGATGAGGTTTGAGCATTTGAGCTTCAATGTTTGATAGGAGATTTTGAGATATGTTTTTGGTACTTACCTAGTGGGTTATCATATGGCACATCCGCACACCACAAGTATAGACTATGGCCATAGGACACAGATGATGGGGGAGTGAGATATGATATATTATACCCCCAGCTTCACTGCCAAAAGCAGTGTCGGACAGCTTCACTAGCCACCGCTAGTGTTGGTGTGGATGTACGCTTTTTTTATACAGCTTCACCTTCAGGTGATGCACAGGTTATACAGCTTTACCTTCGGGTGACAGACAGGTTATTCAGCTTCACCTTAGGGTGATAGATAGGTACCTACCTTCGGGCGACTATGATGCCCCTAGTTGAGTACATCACGACTACAATTTACAGATGTTTTAAGAATGTCTTACACAGCATGCTAGGATTTTTATAAAAAATATTATGTAGTATTATATATGTTTTCAAAACAGGGGTTAATATGTTCTAAAATAAATGGGTTTTCGTACTATTAGTGATGAAGAGTGGTCCACTCACATTTTCTGTTTTGGGCCTCCTCAAGACATAGCGACGAAGAGTATATCTTGAGCTTCGAGGCTTTTCCCTACCAGTTATCTTGCTTCTTCTACTTACGTATGGTCCTTCTCGACTCCTGTAATTTTATGCTCACTTTTCTTTAACATCCTGTTTATTGGTATGCTTTGGACATATTGCATCTTTTACTTTGGATTTCTAATCGTTGATCTTTCTATTTCGTTCATGTGGATTTTATATCATTACTGTTGTCACTTAGCATTTGTTGTTTCGTATTTTTCGTGTTTGTTTATACACTTAGGGATTTCGTCACCCCTGAGTGTCAGCTCGTACATACCACCCAGGTGTTATTTGGATATCTGGGTTGGGGCATGTCATCTTGTTGGCAAAACGGTGCATTTTGTAGGCTTAAAAATCCTTTTCCGATAGAATTTTTTGTTAGGGTTTAAGAATGCCGACGAAATATGTTTTGTTGGGAAATAACCACTTCGTAGCCGACGAAATGTTGAATTTTGTTGGCTAGAGTCTTGCACGACATGCTTTGTGACACGCCCCTATCCTGATGTCCAGATGACAGTGGGATGGCCACGTGATGGCTGACATCCGAGGGTGATGCAAGCCATTTAATGAATGCATATGCCAAGAACATGTGAAACATGCATCTAAATTTCGCGAAAAGTACATTATGTAATATTCAAATACAAACCTTACCAAAATAATATAATAATATTCAATCGTCAATAAAATGATAGTGATAATGCATGACATGTTCAGAGCATACATCTAATTCAGAATACATGCGAAAGGTGAGACAGAAAGTGCTCTTATAAGTGATGTCGAAAGCAGAGAGGATGGCACAATATCACTGGTAGGGGAATGCCTTGTAGCTTGGATCGTATGCCTCATTCCTATGTCCTGAAGGGGCACAAACAAACATGAGTGGACCAAGTTGATATATAAGTAGTACTAACATAGTTATTCAATAGTATAATATGTAATAGGCTTTCCAAAAACCCTAGCATGCCATAAAACCTTTCATAAAAAAAAAAAATATATATATATATATATATATATACACACACACACACACACCATATATAATGTGCTAAATAGTGGTATCATAATCGACCAAAGCCACTACGTCGCCCGATTGAAGCCAATATAAATATCTTCATTTGACCCGTAGGCCACTACATCACCCGACCGAAGCCAATATAAGTATCATCGCCCGTAAACAAAACACTGACCACTAGATAAGCACAAAAATCATTGAACATAATATTTCCAAACATAAGTACATATATCTCAACAGAGCTCAATAGATTAAATATCATATCTCAAAACATCTTCATAGTATATAGTCATCCATCATATATACTACAAAGAACATGAAAATCGATAAAGCATGGTATTCCAAAATATTCTCAGTAAAGCATGATATCTTATAATAAGTAAAATCTAATTTACTCATAAACCGTTTCATAAAACATAACCATTAAATCACGCTTTTCGTGTATGCATTTCTAATAGTAAACTATGCAATTTAGAAGGGATCCACTCACAGATACTCCATCGTCGAAGAGCCGTGCGAAATATGAGGGACGGAAACGCCGCTAATAATCGCACCTAAGCACATAAAGGGGTCCAATTAATAAAACTTTCCATAACGATTAAATTTCGAAAAAAAGGACGTCATAAACGAATTCAGGACATCGGAAAAAATAAAGGGGACCTCAAGTAGCCCCATGCGCTGCTGCACGTCCGGATCTGGGTTTTGGGCCGATTTAATTTTGGGTTTTTGGGTCGGTTCTCCTTGGGTTTGGGCTTGGGCCGAAGGGTTTTGGGCTTGACTTAGTGGGCTGGGTCTCAGAGTTGGGTTTGGTCCAATGGGTTTTAGGCTTACCTCAGTAAGCTGGCCTTAATTGGGTTAGGCTTGGTTATTTGGGTCTGGGTTTCAAGGTAAACAAGTCGGGTTGACCCAGTTTCTGGGCACAACTTCAAATGCTCATAACTTATTCGATATTCAACCAAATCAAGTGATTCAAAAACCAAAGTTGTAGTACTCAACGAGATGAATGGCACCTTCTATGATGGTTAACTCGCTGAAAAACTAGGAAAAGCTACTCCAAGCTATGTTCTACGATTAACACGTATGTACAACTTAAAACAAGCTTCAATCTAACCCTAAAACACATCCCCAAGAGTTTCTAGAAGTTTATCTTCGTCGGAAAACTCACAAAAACCATTGGAGCTCGTTGGAGAAGGGTGCACCATGACTATCATGATGGAGCACCAAGTTTGCTTGTGGTTTCGAGGTCCAACATCTAGTGTGGGGTGGTTTGTGATGGTTATGTGTGTGAGTTTTAGGGAGGAGAGGGAGAATTGTAGAGGGAGAGGGCACGGGGAGAGTGCAGAGAGTTAGTGAGAAAGAGAAAGTGAGATAGAAAGGGAGAGAGAGAGAGAGAGAGAGAGAGAGAGAGAGAGGCTTTTAAAATAATAAAAAGGGATAAGAAAATCCCAAAAGGGAAAAGGGAAATCCGAATAGGGTGAGGAGAGAAGGGGACAAGAATCCCAAGTGGGTCCCATGGTTCGCAAATTAATAACGTAAAAGACAAATACTAAATATCTGACAAAAGAAGTACAATAAAAGTGGGACAAGGTTTCACACTTTATGCGATAAAACGGCTGACAAATGTTTTCATCGTGAAAGAGTCTTTACCAGCAAATTTTGACTTTTGCCAACAAATTCATTTTGTCAATAAAGTCAAAATTTCTAGTAGTGTTTGTTTCGATTTTGTACCAGTGATAGAACCACTTGTCGAGTGCTTCTTGTCTAACTCTTCTGTTCTTGAATGAGTCCTACTAACGCAATGCACAAAGTTGGTTAATCTAAAATTTTTGGGTCCATCCATTGTATTCAAGCGTTTAGATATGAAGATGTGGCGAAATCCAAGGTGTCAATATTTGTGATGCACACCGAACCTTGCTTTCTTTCTTTATGATGGATTCAATACAAACTTGCTTCTTAGAAATGTATGACTTTTTGAGATTACTCCCGGCAATTTCATGAAATATTCAATGGCAGTTGACCAACCCCACCAATCTTTTCATGCCTCTTTTCCTCAGATTGAGTCTCTCTAACTGGAGCATTTTATGGTCATGAATATGTCTTCACTTTGTCGTGTTGGATAAAGTACATCAGTGACTTGCCCCTTATTTGGTTTTCAGATCTACGATGCAAATCATGTCTAAGTTCGTCAATCTCAAGCATTTGGAATTAAACCTTGACAAGGATTACAATTGCTCTCTTCTTCAGTAAGCTTTTTTCATTGAGTCATGTCCTTGCTTGCACGAACTTGTGTTGAAGGTTTTATTCCTATGCTGTAGATATCACTGCTATATCGTTGAAGGTATATAATATTCACTGAAAGTAGCTACTTTTCGTGACATAGTTTTCAAAGTGTTTACCCCACAAATAAATCCATCATAACCTTAGGGAAGTGGAGGTATATGGGTACTATGGTGGCCCAGATGATTCTGAACTCTTGCATGATAGAAAATGTTGTTGCAATAGAAAAACGTGTCATGTGTCCTATAGAAGACTGGTACAAGAGCATTGAAGTACCAGAGAGGAAAGTATAGTTATGAAACCATGCTAAGCAGCTTCTCAAAGGGTATACCCTTTTCTAGCTAGTTCAATAGATGTAGCAACAAGTGGATATGCCCTTTTCAAGTGTTTTAAACTGGGCTTTTTTTTAACCTAGTTATGATTCTTAGTGGATAAATGACCAAAAATATATGCTATCTATTGAGAAAAGTGATTCTTCCCTTTGTTTTGCTAGAATGCCAGTCTGGTTTCCTAGCCTCCCCATTTGCTATCTAGTATTGGAACAAATAACTCACTAAATTCAAGGTTTAACAAACAAATTAACAGTAGCAATGTAATAACCCTTACCCAAAATAACTTAGATTTCATTGGGCCAAGCCCAGTCCCCTTTGTGTAAACTTAAGGCCCAAGGTTAGGTCCAATGACCCAACCCATGAGCGTTATCCTCTTCGTTCCTTATTTTTTGAAAAACTTAGCTTTCTCTCTTTCTCTCTCTAACTCTTGACTCTCACTTTCCCCAGAGCTCCGAGAGCTCTCGTCCCCCTCCCTTTTCGAAATCTCAACAAATCCAACAAAATAACCACATATCTAGAATCCTTAGGGCTTGAGGAACTCAACTGTAATCCTGCATGCATTATTAGAACACCTCTGTGTGTTCTGCCATTGAAGCCGAGAGCTTCAACCCTCTGAAACTCGAACACAGGTGAAGTTCTTCCCCACTTTTTCTTTTAAATTTCTGGGTTTGCATGTTGGGTTTATAACTTCATGTGAAAACCAAAGTTTGAACTTGTGGTTTTTCTGTGTTCTAAACCCCAGAACCAGACGAGAAAATCCGTCAAAGCTCGTACACGAACTCGGCCAATCTCGACCCCATTTGATCCTATTTGCGGTAAAATTCTGTTTCCCTTATTTTTCAGCATCATTTTTATGATTTAACTTCCTATTTTTACTTAGTTTTAGGTCCAAATCGGAATCGGGACGACTCCCGATCATCATTTTCTGGCGTTCTTCTCCGATCAGCATGCAGGCCCTTTAGGCCATTCAGGACACCCACGGGCTTTGGGCCCGTAAACCAAAACCCAGCCCATTCTATTTCTTTTAATTAATTTCTGTTATTTATTTTAATGACCCAAACGGCCTTGGGCCGTTTTTATTTAGAAAGGACTTAAAGCCCAGCCCGTGTGTCAGGCCTTTGGGTTTTGTAGTACTTGAGTGTGTGCGTGTGTATGTGGACTCTGTGTGTGTATGTGTGCATGCCGTGCATGTGTGTGTGTTTGTGTAGCGTGTGTATATGTGTCCGTGTGAATGTGTGTGTGTGTGTAAGCATGTGTGAGTGTGTGTGGTGCACGTGCGTGTGTGCGTGTGGGTGTTGTGCCGTGCGTGTGTGTGTGTTGGTTTGGGCTTAAGCTCAAACCACCCCTTTTCACCCTAACCCTTTTTAACCAAAAACCTTAGGACCCAAAAACCCAAAATCTCTCCTAGGCCAATTTCGATGTTCCGAATCCGTTTTTGGCATCCATTTCCTAGAATTCTACCATTTGGGCATAGTTTGATAAATTGTACATTTTTGTGCTTAGGTGAACTTGCTAGTGAGGATTTCCTTAATCCTTTTCCGCACAACTCTGCTGCTACGAAGTATCTGTGAGTGGACCTCTTCTAAAATTACATGATTTCATAGTTTAATTGCATAAATGAAAAGCATGCCTTACGAGTTTATGGATTGATTTTATGTTAAGCATGTTTATTGAAATGTTGATTATCGTCTCGTTATTTTGTAAGGAATTAATTGTTGGCCTATATTGAGCTATATTTTAATATATCGTATTTTCTATAAAAACCATGAACTCGTAGACTATCTGATGGATGACGATAGGATGCTAGAACATGTTTAAAAACCCTTCTTTATAGTACAGACGATGGATGCTAGAACATTTTCCACCGTCGTCAACATCAAACTTGACAGGACCAACTACCCACTGTGGTTGCCGCAAATTCTCCCAATTTTCAAAAGCAAAGATCTGATGGGATATGTTGATGGTACCTTGGTGTCCCCTTCCAAGTATCTGCTTGACTCAATAGTCGTGGACCATGCGTACACTGCATAGGTTCAACAGGATCAAATAATCCTTAGTTGGATAAATAGATATTTGACGGCTTCTGTATTGCCTGTTGTGGCGAGCAAGAGGACTGCTCGGGCCACCTGGGAAGCACTCGAGCAACGGTATGCTTCTATTTCCCAAAACAGGATTTTTTTTTTTTTGCGAAATGAATTGATACAAACAAAGAAAAGTGATCTTACTGTGGCGGATTACCTAGATCTCATGAACGCGATTGCTGACAACCTTGCTCTCGCTGGGCAACTTATGAGTGGTGATGAACTTGTTCAGATTGTGTTGAACAATCTCAGACCTGCCTTTAAGATGACTGTCAATGCAGCTCAAGCCCGTGATTCCCCTATCACCTACCCCACTCTTGAGGCTCTACTGTTAACAATTGAGCGTCGCATGGCTGAGCACACTGCTCCTTTGGTGGAATCTGCACAGGTCAATGCATTTGTTGCTTCTCGCGGCCGAGGTGGTGGCCGCACTCGAGGGACTGAAAGAGGTGCATCTTCATCCTATCGAGGTAACTCTTTCAACCAATGAGGCAATGGACTCGTAACAACAACACCTTCTGCACCATGCCATGCAGTGGCAAACGGGTTGGATTTAATGGTGAGAGAATTATCTGCCAAATTTGTGGCAAACCAGGCCATCCGGCCCTTGATTGTTATCACAGAATGAATACTGCCTTTGAAGGCAGAATTCCAGCAACAAAGCTCACATAAATAGTGTCATCTTCCGTCACTCTCAACAAACAAAAGAATGGTACCTGGCTGTTGGATACCGGCGCCAATGCTCACATCACTCCTGATCTTCAGAATCTGGTTAACCCTAAAGGGTACACTGGTAATGAAACTATTGGGGGTGTAGGTAATGGCTCTGCCATTTCTATCTCACATAATGGTTCAAATACATTACATACTTACACTTGCTCATTTGATTTGCCTAATATCCTTCACTGTCCCACTGCCTCCCAAAACATTATTTCCGCACATAAGTTCACTTTAGATAACCATTGCTACCTGCTAATTTTTCCATATTTTTTCCTTGTTAAGGACCTCAAGACCCGGAAGACGCTTTTCCGAGGGAGATGTGAGAATGGATTATATCCATTTCCATGTGGCACTGGACAACTCAAACATCCAATATCTGCATTTGTAGGGCTTCGATGTTCAGTGAATACATGGCATGCAAGGCTAGGTCACCCTGTCAATTCTATAATTAAGTTTTTAATTTCAAATAATTTGGTACCAATTCATGGTACTTCAGATGTAAGCTTTTGTGAGTCTTGTCCCTTAGGCAAAAGTACTAAGTTACCTTTCAAAGTGTCTGAGTCAGTTTCTAAGTTTCCTTTGCAACTGTTGCATTCTGACTTGTGGTGTTCTACCATTATTTCGAATGAAGGTTTTCATTATTATGTTTTGTTTGTGGATGATTACTCTCGTTATTCTTGGATTTTTCCTATGAAACACAAAAGTGAAGTGTTCCAAATCTTTGTCAAATTTAAGGCCAATGTCGAAAAAATGCTTAATTTGCAAATTAAAACCCTTTAGTGTGATGAAGGTGGAGAATATAAAAGCCATGCATTTCAAAAATTTCTCACTGATAATGGCATTTCACAACGGTTTTCGTGTCCTAAACACCCTAAACAAAATGGAGTTGCCGAGCGCAAACATCAACATATTGTTGAAACAAGTATAGTCATGCTTCCTCAATCTCACATGCTTAACAAATTTTGGTTTGATGCATGCTCCATGGCCATTTACTTGATAAATCGTTTGCCCACTAAACTTTTGACCTATGCGTCTCCTTTTGAGAAATGTTTTCAAAAAACACCAAAGTATGACGTCTTAAAGGTTTTTGGATGTCGATGTTTTCCTTGGTTAGTGCCTTATATGCAAAATAAACTTCAACCAAAATCAAAACCGTGTGTTTTCTTAGGTTATTCACTGAATCACCAAGGTTACAAGTGCTTGGATCTGTCTACAAGATGCATTTACGTGTCTCGCCATGTCTTATTCGATGAAGACTGCTTCCCTTTTAAGGGACTCACATCTTCTTCAGAAAATGTCACACCTTTAGGTAATACTCAGGCCCTAGACCTATTATTCACTTTTGATAACCCTAGCAGCCATAGATTGCCTCCACCACGTAACCTTAACCTGGTCGTACCACCACTTACCCTAGAAGTCAATCCCACTCAAATCCTTCTCGCCACTGAAGTCTCCCAACCCGTTACACTATCTAACCCCATTGCAGTACCAAACTGTCCTCCAATACCAGTGTCATCTTATAGTCAACAGCCTCTACATCCATCAAATGAGCAAGTCGCAGTAACTTCTAAACCTATGCTCCCTATCACTGCTAGTGGTTCACACCATCAAATTACTACACGCTCCAAGTCAGGAATCTATAAACCCAATCCCAAATACGCTATGCATCTAACTGTTGACAAATTACCTGTTGAACCAACGTGTTTCAGTCAAGCTGTCAAGTCTCAAGAGTGGAGAAATGCAATGAGTCAAGAATTTAATGCACTGCAGCGATGTGGAACTTGGAGTTTGGTTCCTCATCATCCCAATATGAATCTGCTGCCAAATAAATGGGTGTTCAAGTTGAAGAGACGTGCGGATGGTTCGATTGAATGACATAAAGCTCGACTTGTCGCCAACGGGTTTCATTAATAGGCTGGTGTGGATTACAGTGAGACCTTCAGTCCCGTTGTTAAGCATAGTACGATAAGGCTTGTTTTAAGTCTTGCCGTGTCTAACAAATGGCATGTCAGGCAGCTGGACATGCAAAATGCGTTTCTGCATGGGTTTCTGAAGGAAGACGTTACATGTGCCAACCATCGGGTTTTGTTGACCAACAATTTCCTACTCATGTGTGTAAACTTCAACGTAGTATTTACGGTTTAAAACAAGCTCCCAGGGCTTGGTTTCAGAGGTTCTCTGATTTTCTGCTTGAACTAGGTTTCCAAGAATCCACATGTGACTATAGTTTGTTTGTGTTCAAACAACAAGGTGTGTATCTGATTCTTTTAATCTATGTCGATGATATCCTTATCACTAGAAATAGTCTTCATCAAATATCTAGATTGATTCAGCGACTGGGCACGTTGTTTTCGATGAAAGATTTAGGTCTCCTTCATTATTTTTTGGGTGCCGAAGTCAACTATTATGGGACTGATATGCATCTTTGTTAGTCTAAATATGCATTAGACTTGCTCTCTCGCACCAAATTCACTGAAGCAAAGCCAATATCCACCCCGGTCTCATCTGGTCACAAGCTCAGTGCATATGTAGGCGACCCGTATGACAAACTAGAGATGTATCGTAGTGTAATTGGCGCACTACAATACATCACCATTACGCGACCAAATCTGTCCTATGCTGTCAACCAAGTGTGTCAATTTATGCATGCTCCAAAAACTACTCACTCGATGGTTGTCAAACGGATTTTGCGATATTTGAAGGCCATGCATACTCATGGTCTTCAATATAAACCTGGAAATGCTCAATTAAGTGCCTTCTCTGATGCGGATTATGCAGGGAATCCGAATACTCGGCATTCAACGGGTGGCTTTTGTATATATCTTGGTTCTAACCTTGTCTCCTGGAGTTCTAAGAAGCAGAAGACAGTATCTCGGTCTAGTGCTGAAGCTGAGTACAGGCAGTTAGCATACATTGCGGCTGAGTTATCGTGGTTCAGGTCTTTATTCAAGGACTTGCATTTGCATCTGGTTTGTCCTCAAATTTGGTGCGATAATATCTCGTCCATAGCTCTGGCGCCTAATCCGGTATTCCATGCACGAACCAAACACTTGGAAGTTGATTATCACTATGTCAGGGAAAAGGTTGTTCGTGGTCAATTATTGGTTAATTATATTTGTTCGCAAAACCAACTTGCTGACTTGTTCACCAAAGGCTTGTCGTCATCTCGTTTTAAGTTACTTGTCTCCAAGCTTCCAATTGTTTCACAGCCTGTTGGCTTGCGGAGGCTGTTAGAGGACGTCAGCATGCTCAGCGCATCACCAAAACTTGTGGAGTTTGACTTGGTTCAAACTCCTATCCTTTCAGCTGTTTCTTGTTTATAGGACTGTTTGGTTATTTGTTTTTCTGTTGTTATCTGAACCTGTGGTTGTAATCCTTTCCTTGTATATAGGGTTTTCAAACCCATTCTGTAATCATAAAAATATTATAAATACATGCATCCCACAATTGTTTGGGTATGCAATTGAAGTGAAACTTTGAACTAGTAAGTTTTACACCTACTAGGATTGGCATAATTGGTAGTTACACAGATAGAGCAGTGCAAGCTCATAATGATATTCTTGCACCAAATCAATCTCTTCAACCTCAATTGTTACAATCACCTCAACAGTCTACACCTCAATCTCAAAATGAGGACTCACATTTAACGAATCACTTAATGGGCGAAAAGCCAATCACTCAACTAAACGTGATGCGCTCTCATTCGACTTGAACACGATGCCCACTCGAACTCGAAAGCACGTTCACTTGATTCGAACGGGGATGACAAATTTAGGTCCAAACGCATGTAGGTAATTTTTTTCATGGATTAGGAAACAATTTCACTAAATCTGGACTTACCAAACATGCGGAAGGCAAAACTTTCTCATTCTCAAGTTCTCTTTCCCACATACCAAACATAGGTGTAAAGCTTACTTAATTCTCACTCAAATTGTCAACGAATAATGGATACTCATCACTCACATTAACGAATCACTTAATGGGCGAAAAGCTTCAGACGGTAGCTCTTCAACATTTTGTTGTACCCATACAAGATGCAAAATTTGCACAATTGAAAACAAATGCATTAATCTAAAGTTCAACAAATTAAGACGGTAGTTATATAAAGTCTTGCATATGATACCGCAATCTTTCTAAAGCTAAATTTGTAGACTTTTTGAACATAAAATACTTATAAAACCTAATAAAGTTGGATCTGTATGAATTCAACTCAGACAAATCTTGGAACAAAATTTAAACACATGTTAAATTCCTTGTATAACTCCACTGCATTATGAAACCAAAGACTTGGAAGAAACCTGGTAAAATAGATAGATATCGTATTCAAGAATTTAACGTTGAATAACGTTGAGAACGGGAACTGGAGATGGGTCCTAAATTCCGGAGCGATCTCCCTCACAAGCCTCTAGAACGGGAGCTTGCGGATCAGCAGCTTGGTGCTCTTCTGCTACCTCCCGTCGCCAGAGCCGACTTCTGGGTGGCCTTAGTGGCAAGGCTGCATGCAAAGGCCTATGCCTCCGGTAGACTTTCGGGCAGTCAGCTTGGTGAGAGGCATTGAGAAAATTGTTGCGGATGATTTGGACGGTTCGGTTTCGGTTTGTTTCTCAGGAGAATTGGAGATAAATGAGAGAGTGGTGGGAATTTAATTACATACAATCACATCTAATACGTGAATCATTGCCTCCTCTGCATTTCTGTGAAGCTCAATTCGAGAAGAAATCATGAAAACCATCGTGTGCCATTGCAAGTTTTGCCTCCAAGACGTCGGATTTGGGATTGCCTGGCCGTACAATATGCATGTCGATGTTTGACTCTCGGTCGAGTAATTGGAGTGAATGTACGTAATAAGTATGTTAGTTTGTTTGAATTAAAGAGATTTCTATCTAAACTAGCACTACTGTACTATGGTCTGGTTGTATTCTTCATCACTAATATATCGTTGTGCAGAAAAAGGAAGAGAAAATCCATCCAAGGATCGAAACACTTTGACTGCACCAGTTGATAAATTTTGCAAGAACCTAGAAGCAAACATAAAACACGAGCAAAATTGAGCTTAGCCGGGTTCATTCAAACGATATCCTCTTTCTCTACGTCCAAATTCGAATATTTCATTATATTAACAGATTCTGCTACAAGTGACAATTTGCTAGGTAACAAAACATTTGTTAGACATTCTGACACAAAAGTTTTTATGTTTTGCGATGATAACAACAGATGGAAAAATCCCTCATAGTGAACACTCTTTGTAGGATAAGAACTTATACAATATGCATCACCCTAACAACTTCGTTTACAGTATATTCCTCAGATGCAATTATTGTGTCCCTCTCATAATGTCTATCAGTATGAAAGCGAACTTACCTTATCCTTACGCCAAATTTCCTTTTCAAATCTATGCCATATAGACACCTCTTCATCAACTACTCCACCAGCACACATATCACACAGTTGTCTCGGACACACAAGAAACTCCTTGAGCCGCAAGGCTTGTGCAACGATAGACTCACCAAGTTGTTCGAATCCATAAGAGTATCTGGGACGCTCAGAGTCATCTATAAATGTGCAATGAGACACATTCAGCACTTCCAAATCCTCCATTTCGCTCATTATAAAAACCAAAGCTTTCTTGTGCACCGTTGTGCACTGCAGACTTAAGATCTTGAGCTTGGGATTGTAGGCAACAATGGCCCTCGTGCATACTACGTCAAACTTAGAAGAGCACATAACTTTAAGCTGAGAGATGTTGCAGTAGCTTCCAACTAGCTTCATGATTTGAAAAGGAAAATCAATATATGCAACAACCAATGATTCAAGTCCTACCCAATTCCTGATAGCTGTTTCAAATCCGGTCAATGTCATCAGGTTCCAGGTTGGTAGAACCAGTTGTTTGAGCCTTGGGGTTCTGCAAGGAAGAGGATATCAGTATTAGTCCCGGATTCAACATTATCAGAAACTTTATGTTTCAAAACAAAACGTTTGTTATTATGAATGCAGGGAAATGGAAACCAATACCTTTCGGCTGCACATATCAAGTGGTCATCGTTTACGAATAAAGAGAAATGGAAAACCAAGGAAGATAAATTTCCACAACTGAGACGCAAAGCACTATTCAATACTTTCAGTAGTCTTTCGCTTGATTTATTATCAGACCAAGTAGTCAATCTTCGAGGAGTATTACAGATGTTAAACTTGAGCAGAGTCAGGTCAAGCGTTTCCCAAGGGATTGGATTGCAGGAAGCTGCATTACAGGATTTACAAACGAAAGAAACAAATATCACATCCAGAAAATTCAAGGTCATAAATATCCTCACAAGGATATTGTAGTCCATATCCGCCCAGTTTCTAACTTTGGATTCGTTGTTCCCTGCCATTGTAGAAGAGATTGTACCTACAACCATCAAAGATCAAAACCAGGTATAATGGAAAGGCATTGAACTCGTCTTCAAAATAGAACTTGAACAAACTATGGAATGCTGTAGCTTAGGAGACAAGTCTTAATACCATTACGATTTTCGGAATTTGACCTTCCTATACCAAAGTCAATATCTTACAGATTTTACTGATAATTAAATGCTAGGATACTTAGGAAGTCAAAAGGTGTTTATGTGTACGGCATTCAGAGATGAAATTTTTATAAGAAATATCAGATACAGTAAAAAAAAAAAAATAGATCATAACCATTTAGTAATTTAGAATTAAGAGGTAGTCTGGAACAGGAAACGTTCTTAGCTAGTTTGAGTTAACGACGACACCTATGTGTTCAGTGTTTTTACTTGTGGGACAAAAATTAAAAAAATTAAAAAATTAAAAAATTAAAAAAAATTAAAAAAATTAAAAAAATAAAACTTTACATACAAAGTGGGGTTGGGTAGAAAAATGCAATGTTTCCATTTACCCGATTCCAGACTAGGAAACTTTTCTAACTTCAGAAGATTATGTTGAATGCCGACCACGGGCACTCCAAAATGAGCTTTCTGAGAAAACTATAGTTTGAAATTGCTATTATAAATAAGGATGTCACAAAAATGATGCCCTCGCTAGTAACTCTTAACCTGAAGGTTCACTAAGCTAAACAAACAAAACATGCGTAAGGGATTGTACCCGAAATGTAGATGAATGCTCAAACCGATATTGATGACTTTGAAACGCACATATAATTTGCTAACCATTTAAAGCAAACAAGTTTCACTCAAAGCGCTAATAGTTTAGGTTACACGTTACACATAACGACATTCAGTATTCTTACACTTGACTTTAAAAAGCACATAGTATCTTTTGGAACAGTTGGGACAACTGTCAAACACGAGTACGTGGACTATTTCATTCAGTTTTCATACAAATGATGTCCCCTAAAATGTCGACTATTATAAGGTCAACCATTAATCCGCCTACAAGAAAATCAGCAAAAATGCTGTAAGCATACACATGATTGAGGAGACAGTTTTCTAATCACTTTCTCTTTTCTTTGAAGAACAAAAATAAGAATATAAATAGAACCAAACCACGGATTTCACACTGTGACACCATGTATGTAGCTATTCGTCAAACATTGTAACATATAAGTTGTCAACGATACTATCATTGTCAACAAACCTTCGAGAACATTCTAAACAAATCAAGATAGAGTTGGAATTTGGTAACAACATCATCTTATAAGATGCCATATTAATGTCTGAAACTTTCTGTTAGAAAATATCTGCATCTTTGTGGCCATTCAACGACTAAATTGAAAGTTTGATTCTTTCCTAAACCTACAAAGAAACTTCATTAGACGCCATCAATGAACTCTATTCAAATTTCAAATGCGATTACCCCAATTAGAAATTCGAATATTCACATTGACGTCACTCAAACAGTATATTCGAATCAAGAATCCGTTAAAACAAATCAACCCCTGGTTCATCCATTTTATGTTCATAGATATGACTACTTTAGAGAAAATAAGCTAATTAATAAATTATTTATATCTACCTTATGTGATACTCATATAAGAATTTCGGACAAGCTGAAACTACAGGACTTTTCCTACGTCTAAGTCAGATAAAACTTAAGGTTTTGGATCGGGAAAATTGTGATCGTAATTTTTGATAAGCAAAAACAAAGGGCATCTGTCATTTATATTTCACGATAACCCTGCAATGTATGCAACCTTATAAATCTTAGTTTGTTTTTCCCTGCGAAAATTTTCCCTCTTCAAACTCTGATTTGCATGTAGATTGTGCTTTACCAAAGAGGATATTTAAAAATCTAACATGCAGATTTTGGTTAGTGAAGGAATTACAAAATACTAGAACCTTTTAACTTTTGATCAAATCTACACTGCATTTCATAAAAGCAACCCCAAATGTATTTGAGCACAAATAAAGACACAGAGAGAGAGAGAGAGAGAGAGAGAGAGAGAGAGCAGATGCTGCTTTACTCAACTAAACGATAGCTTGTAAATCCAGAGGTTGATCAATAGAAATGTATCTGCATCAAATTTCACATCTCTTTTCAGCTTAAATTTCAAATTTGCAAGAAATGAAGACCACCTTGTCAGAATATAAATCCAGTGATGCTCTGTGAGCTACGACTACATAGATATTCTAAGGAATTAGAAGAAATTCCAGTACAAAAATGAAATTTCACCAAGATGAAATTTCACAAATTAATTCAAGTTCAGAGCTTACCTCGTCTCTTGGTGCTGTTTGTTGTTGCTCTTAAAACTTTGTGGCGAGACAGGTTCTTATAGAAAACTCGTTTGCTTTGTAACGGCAAAAGTAAACTCACGCTTCCCTTCAAGTAACTTCTGTTGTACATGAAGTATAACATCTGCATAGAAGAATCCATCTTTTTCACATGGGGCCCCACGGATTTTTGTAAGTTTCTTCCTACATTTAACACTTTTTTTTCTATCTTTAATTACCATATCTGAGAGATTGAGATCAACCTTAAACATTTAAATAAAAAAAATTAAACCATTCTCTCCCTCCCTCCCTCCCTCCCTCTCTCTCTCTCTCTCTCTCTCTCTCTCTCTCAGATATATATATGTCAGTATGTTTTACATAAACATGATAAATCTCGTGTTGCTGAAATTAACCCAAAATTTGCATCCTCCTTCAAAGCAAGAGGAACCAAAAGAAATTACGAATACCTTGCCAATTTCCAGGTAAGTAATCAAACACCTCCGAACCAAAGCATTCAATACATGTTTTCTCAATGCTTTGCACCATGCGGACTACCTAAAAGTCTACCCGGAGGCATAGCCCCTCCCATGCAGCGTTGCCACCAAGGCCCCCTGGAAGTCAGCTCTGGCTACCAGAGGAGTGAAGAAGCCCCACCGAATTAGGCCAGGAACAGTGACACTGCAGAGGAAGATCAGGAAGTACCAGAAGAGCACCAAGCTGCTGATCCGCCAGTTCTCGTTCCAGAGGCTTGTGAAGGAGATCGCTGTGTAGCCATAAACCTCCAATATACAGACTTATAAGAGGTGGGTCTCACTTGTGCAATACAAAAACTGATGCATCCGTCTTTTTGCATCCCGTCTCATAACTAAGAGAGATTTTTCTGTTACCGAAACACAAGCCTCATAATATAAGTGGCAAAAAGATATATTTTTCAGTGTCCTTCCATGTGTTATGAGTCACATGATGTACCAGCTTGTGTTCCAGATACATTGAAAAATTTCTCCATAGGTAGTTTAACAGCAACAACCATACCTTGTGTCTCCTTTTCCTAGTAAAATTTGGCCTTCGGGTTTGCAGGGCATTAGGGTTTGATGCCTGCCTGCCTATATAACTCATACCCTTCAGCTTTATAAGTAAACTTTTGAAATTTTGCATGGTGGATTTTAGATTGTGTTGGACGAGTCTTTAGACATGACTGGTAATATAGTGTTGAAAAGGTTTTAGACACGATTGGTAATACAGTGTTCGAATAGGCCTTAAACATGACTGTTCTTCAAAAGAGAGGGAAAACATATTCAATTTTAGAGTTAATTATAGGTAAAAGGGCACGTCCAACTCCTCCTCTAGTTCTTCTTCCCTGCACCCCCGCAAAAACACTAAAACTTCTGAAGTTGTTTCCAAACTAGAGTATAGCAAACAACTTGCCTGTTGTTGACCGAGTCAATCAATTGCCAGATGTGCTTCTTGCTACGATCGTGTCTCTCTTGTCACTAAATGAAGCAGGAGCTACTATTATCCTTTGTAAACGAAGGCACTAGAATAATGATGAAACGTTGGTAAACCATTTATTTGACCTAGAACCAGAAAAACAAGAATTGGAAGTGGCTAAATATTGCAATATGGTGACTAATGTAGTGGAACATCATAGAGGCCCTCTAACGTCGAACAATGCTTGGTTTGCTTTGATGGAACAGATCCTAGGTGTACAAGCAGTTCAGAAAGAAGGGGATTCAATTTAATGTCCGGATTGCTTGTGATTAACGCAATTTAATAATATATGTTTTGGATTGATTTCCTTGAGTATCACTACTTTACCCTCCCAAGTACTCGTGTTCTCAACTCCCTGATGATAATTCAAGTCTATGGACTCTACACCCTCGTATGTTTTCCAATTCGTTTAAGTCCATCAATTTTATTTGTTCCGATTTTGTACTAGTGACAGAACCACTTGTCGGGTGCTCCTTGTCTAACTATCCAGTTCTTGAATGAGTCATACTTACTCAATGCACAAATTTAAGTTGGTTAATCTAAGATTTTTAGGTCCATCCACTGCATTGAAGCATTTAGAGATACGAAGGTGTGGTGAAATCCAAGGCATCAATAGTTGTGATGCACACCGAACCTTGCTTCCTTTCTTTATGATGGATTCGATACAAACTTGTTCTTAGAAATGTAAGACTTTTTGAGTTAACTTCTGGCAATTTCATGAAATATACAATGTCAGTTGACCAGCCTCACCCGTCTTTCATGCTCTCTTCCTCAGCTAGAGGTTCTCAAACTGGAGCATTTTATGGTCATGAATATGTCTTTGTTTTCACTTTGTTGTGTTGGATTAATTACGTCAGTGACTTACCCCTTATTTGGTTTTCAGATCTACAATGTGAATCATGTCTATGTTCGTAAATCTCAAGCATTTGGAATTAAACCTTGACAACGATTACAATTGCTCTCTTCTTCAGTAAACTTTTTCATTGAGTCGTGTCTTCCCTTGCACAAACTTGTGCTGAAGGTTTTATTCCTATGTTGTAGATTGCAACCGATATTACTACTATATTGTAGAAGGTATATAATATTCACTGAAATTAAGTAGCTAGCTAGTTTCCTTAATACAGTTTTCATAGTGTTTACTCAAGGAGAAAGAAACCCAAACAAGCTGCGAATTCAATCATAACCTCAGGGAAGTGGAGGTATATGGGTACCATGGCAACCCAGATGATTCTTAATTACTACATGATAAATAATGTTGTTGCACTTGAAAAATGTGTCATGTGTCCTATAGAAGACTGGTAAATTATGCGGCCAAAGAGTATTGAAGTACCGGAGAGGAAAGTAGTGTCATGAAACCATGCTATGCAGCTTCTTGAAGGAAAATTGCATTCAACAAGAGAATTGATAATATTCTAGCTAATTCAGCAACAAGTGGATAGATTCTTTTCAAGTGTTTTAAACTGGGTTTCTCTTAACTTTGTTTATATGATTTTTAGTAGATAAATCACCAGCAATATATGCTTTCTACTGAGAAAAAGTGCTAGAGTGCCGGTCTGGTTTCCTAGCCACCTTGTTTGCTATCTAGTATTGGATGGAACAAATAACTCACTAAATTCAAGGTTTAACGAACAAATTAATAGTAGCAAACTGAGTAATTGATGACTTGAATGTTCAATTTAACGATACTACTTCATATTAAGGAATGCATAATAAATGTGCAGGTATTATGGCCGCAGATCCCCCTCATAGAAATATGTAAATCAGATTCATTACTGTGATGGGTTGTTAATTATCCTTAATTTAGAAAATCTTGTGAAACACATAGCAGATGTCAAATAATATGCGGATATTAGCAGGAGAGCTGCAGATGATAAACATAGAGAAGTGAAAGTGAGAACAATACACAACATAAACATGATCGAGAACTGAATAGGGAAGAATAGGAAACAACAAATAACACACATGAAGAGCCACATTCAGATGATGAGACCCAGGATGAAGAAGAACTCTCAGTAGCTCATAAAATTACACTGAGATATAATGTGATGATGGATGTCAAAGCTCTGGGAATAATATAATAATATAAGGGATAGTTTCAGATGCCATCTTTCCCTGGAATATCAAATGAAGAGACGATCAAAATTGCTTGGGAAGTCTTGTAAAGAGAGTACATAGAAGGTAACCTAAGTAGATATTGCGAATCAAATGAAAACTCTTGGGAAAGAATTTCCTAGGGAGAAACTAGTCCAGAAATTTTTAATTAGTTTGACAATACCCTATGATTTGATAGTGAATGTCATAGAAGAAACCAAGGACACAGGCACACTTGATACACAAGAAGTGATGGCTTCTTTGAAATCTTTTGAGCAAAGGCTAGAAAGGCATGTTGATGCAACACATAAAAGGCATTTCGGTCTCTTAGTGTCAATCCTAGAGGGGGCAGCTCAGATGTTCGGTTTAATAATTTCAAGCATCAGAAGAAGACTTGGAAGGGAAAAGGTAAAGTGAGAAGGAAAACCAAGCTTGCCTGCAAGAAATAGTGGTGTTGGGAACAATGGTGCATAAGGTACAAAGCCTTTCTACAAAATCTGTGATAAAGCTCACCTTGTTGTTTGTTGGTTTAAGAGGAAACCCAAGTATCACAAGTGTAACATATTTGGTCATTTGCCTAAAGATCGTGATTCTAATGGACAATTCACATGACTGCACATGAGTCTTTACTCATGACTGCACATGAGTCTTTACTCATCAACATTGATAGACAATTCATTGGTAAAGTTAAAATGGGTAATGGTCAACTTGTGAGAGCCATTGTAAAGGCACCTTTGTGATTGAAACGAACAAAGGTAGAAGATACATCAAAGAAGTTATGTTGGTGCCTGGACTTGATGGGAACTTGTTGAGTGTAGGCCAAATGATACTACATTGCTATTTTATACTCTTAGGTGACTTAATGGAGGTCCTTGATGACAAATGCTTGGAGAATTTGGTTACCAGAGTTGAAATGATTGAAAACAAAAGTTTCCCACTGTTACTAAATTACCATGAATCCATCTCACTATGAGCATCACATAGACTACTTGGCTATGGCATAAGAGATATGGTCACTTAAATTTTTCAAAGTGCAACTAAGTGGCAACAAATATTTCTTAACCTTTATAGATTATCATACTAGAATTTGTTGGGTATATTTCATGAGGTACAAGTCTGAGGTGTTCAACATATTCAAGAAGTTCAAAACAATGGTTGAACTACAATCTGGGCACAAGCTGAAGAAGATAAGGAATGAGAGGGGAGGTGATCATATATCTCATTTAAGTTCAATTCTTTCTATGAGGACATGGCCCTGGAAAGGCAATTGACAAGAGCATACACCCCTCACCAAAATGAGGTTTAGAACAGAACCTTAGTGGAGATGACGAATCTCATGCTTCATGAAAAAATCATTCCTTACCAGTTTAGGGGGAAGCCGTGGACACAACAATCTACCTCTTGAATAGTTGTCCAACAAAATCCTTAAACAAGAAAACTCTATTTGAACTCTTTAGTGGCAGGAATCCAGAAGTGAAGCATCTCAAGGTGTTTGGTTCAATATGTTATGCACTCATACCAACACAATTGAGGCACAAATTACAAGAAACTAGCAATAAGTGTATATTTGTGGGTTATGGTAGTTGTGAAAAGGGTACAAATTGTTCAATCTAAAGACACCAAGGATTAACATCTCAAAAGATGTCATTTCAATGAAAATGCAAGGTGGAATTGGGAAGATGAAATGGAAACTGAGGTTTCAATACCTATTAGGTTGGCAGAATTGGTAATGAGACAGATAGAGAAGTGCAAGCTAAGAATGATACTCGTACATCAAATGAATCTCCTCAGCCTCCATTGTTACAATCACCTCAACAGCCTACACCTTAATCTAAAAATGAGGACTCAATAAAATGCAATATTTCATAATTCAACTCCAAGCTTTACTCTTGTTGGAATGAAGAGCATGAGTGAAATATATGCCACCTGCAACTTTTGTGTTCTAGAGCCTGAGAACTTTGAATAAGATGAAAATGACATAGCCTGGATGATGTAATTGCAATGACTTAGAACTTCATTTGGGAATTAGTCAATAGACCAAGTGACAAGCCTGTGATAGAAGTTAAATGGGTCTATAAGACCAAATTTAAACTTGATGGCTCAGTGCAGAAGAACAAATCAAGATTGGTTGCAAAATGATACTTTCAACAACCAAGAGTTGATTTTAATGAGACATCTGCACCATTAGCTAGGCTTTATACAATTAGAACATTGTTGCATTTGCTACATAAAAGTGATGAAATTTGTTTCAAATTGATGTCAAGTCGGCATTTTCTAAATGGCGTACTTCAAGAGGATGTCTATGTTGAACAACCTTAAGGATTTGAAGTAAAAAAAAAAAAAAAATGTAGAAACAAGGTGTGTAGATTGAGAAAAGCCTTGTATGGGCTTAAATAAGCTCCAAGAGCATAGTACAGTGAAATTGACACTTCTCACAAAGTGGTTTCAAGAAAAGTCCAAGTGAAGCTACATTATATGTGAAAGAAGCAAGTGGCACTAATATTCTCATTGTGGCACAATTTATGTTAATGATGTGGTATTTACTGGCATCAATGAGTAAATGATGATGGAATTCAAAGATGACATAATGGAAAAGTATGAAATGTCAGATTTGGAGTTATTGCACAATTTCCTTGGGATGGGAGTAATTCAAGGAGTTGAAGGGATCTTCATTCACTAAAAGAAGTATGCTCATACCTTGCTAGAAATGTTTGGTCAAATGAGAAACTATGCAAGAATGATGGGACATAACGTATAGATCCAAACCTTTACAGAAAAATAGTTGGAAGTCTTACCTATCTAACCACCACTAGACCTAATGTGATGTTTGCAGCAAGTTTTCTTTCTAGATTCATGCACAAGCCAACTAGAATTCATATGGGAATAGCCAAAAGAGTATTGATTATGGTATCAAGTATGAAAAAGGAGAAGCTCTTATTCTTATGGGATTATATGATATTGATTGGGGTGGAAATGAGAATGACATGAGAAACACCTCAGCGTATTCTTTCACATTTTCTTCAGGGATCTTCTCTTGGGCTTCTGTCAAGCAACAAAGACTTTGGAGAACTGTAAGTGGATGACACACCCTTAATGTGTGACAACACCTCTACAATAGCTATGACAAGAAATCATGTGTTCCATTTGAGATTAAAAAACACAAGAGAGGTATCACTTCATCAAAGAAGCCTTGCAAGAGAATGTGATGTTGGTGTGAGTTATCCAGTGTGTTTTCATTGGCTTTAGTCCTTAATAAAAAGGTTACCAATGTTATCATCCACCTACCCGACATGTCTATGTCACTATGAATATTACCTTCTCCAAAGATGAATTATTTTTTCTTCCCAGCCATACTCCTCAGGGGGAGACAATTTTAGGTGAAGACTATGGCTGGTTTGTTGTACCTGTCGGCTCAAATAATGGGTGTATTAAAGATGTACATGTTGGCCCAAATAATGGGCATGTTGAAGATGTATATGCTAGCCCAAATAATGGGCGTGCTGAAATCTAAAACAGAAGAGTACATAATGACTGCCCAGATGGGCATATGCATGTTGAGCCATGTGGGCCTGTTAATGATGGTGTGATTGAGATGGTTGTTGGTAGATGGGCCGCATGATGCTACAAGCCCATATGGGCTGCCTTCTTCTGCAGGGTTGTCTCCTGCTCGTTCCACCAGCTCAAATAGGGCCCTTGTTGCTGCCACTTGCCCAAATGGGCCCGTTGTCGCATGCTCGAATGTTATCCCAAGAGACAACCCCTCTCACACTCCTCCAATACTCGCCCATGATCCATCGGATAACCTAGAGGTAAATACTCACTCAGAAATTATTAAACCACCTTATATGTTACTTCCTAGACAAAATTGAGGAAAGCTGCCAGAGACATGTACTCTCCAGAAAAGAAGGTACGATACTCTATTGCAAATTATGTCTCCACTCATCGACTTTCGCCAAAATATTATGCACCTGTTCAACAGATGGACACTCAAAATACCTACTAGAGTGGAAGAAGCCTTGAGAGATCCGAAATGGATAAAGGCAATGCAAATTAAGATGGAGGCGTTACAAAAGAATAATACGTGGAGTGTGGTTACACTTCCTAAACGAAAAAAATCAGTGGGATGCAAATGGGTGTTTACTATCAAACATAAAGCTAACGGAACCATCGATAGGTAGAAGGCGAGACTAGTGGCCAAAGGGTACACACAGACATTCGGTGTTGACTATCAGGAAACTTTTGCTCCGATTGCAAAAATGAATGCCATTAAAGTGTTGTTATCTCTTGCTGCTAATTTTGATTGGCCTCTAAGACAATTTGACGAAAAGAATGCATTTCTGCATGGGGATTTAGAGGATGAGGTCTATATGGATTTTCCACCAGGATATGACGTGACAAACTCTAGTGGAAAAGTGTGTAGACTCCGGAAAGCATGGTATGGTCTCAAGCAGTCACCTAGAGCATGGTTCGGGAGATTCACTCAGGCTATGAAAAAGTGCGGATACCGGCAAGGGAACTCAGATCGTACTTTATTCATCAAACACAAGGATGGTAAAGTTAGTTTACTCATTATATATGTGGATGATATGATTGTCACAGGTGATGATACAAAGGGAATTGAACGGTTATATGGGTATTTGGGTTCTGAGTTTGAGATGAAAGATTTGGGGGGACTTAAGTACTTCCTAGGTATTGAGATTGCTAGATCTCGAGAATGGATATACATGTCACAACGTAAGTATGTGTTCGACTTATTGTCCGAAACTGGTATGTTGGCATGTAAACCGGCTGATACTCCAATTGTTCAAAATCATCACCTTGCAATCTATCAAGATCAAGTTCCAACAAATAAGGAAAGGTATCAAAGGTTAATGGGAAGATTGATTTACTTGTCACTCACTAGACCAGACATTGCTTATGCAGTAAGCGTGATGAGTCAGTTTATGCATACACCGAATGAGGATCACATGGCAACAGTAATGTGAATCATGAGCTATCTAAAAAAAGCTTCAAGAAAGGGTCTAATGTACAGAAAGCATGGACACATGGAGGTGAAAGGGCATACTAACGCAGATTAGGCTGGGAACATCACTAATAAGCGGTCTACATCAGGCTATTTTACGTTCGTGGCTGGTAACCTGGTGACTTGGAGAAGTAAGAAACAAAATATGGTGGCAAGATCGTCAGCAGAAGCTGAATACAGGGGAATGGCACATGGTATGTGAACTTTTATGGCTTCGAATACTTCTAACTGAGATAGGTTTTAAGCCCAAGAGGTCTATGTTGTTGTACTGTGATAATCAAGCAGCTCGAGAGATAGCTAACAATTCGGTGCAGCATGATCGGACTAAATATGTTGAGGTGGATAGACACTTCATAAAGGAAAAGCTTGATGTTCAACTGGTTGACATTCCGTTTGTGAAGACAAAAGAATAGCTAGTGGATATTCTAACATATGTGATACCTGCTGGAAGATTTCGGGACTTACTCGACAAGTTAGGCTTAGGAGGTATCTACACACCAACTTGAGGAGAAGTGTTGGCGTGAGTCAACCCTATTAATTAGGAGAATGTTTGTGATTAGTGATATAATTGTGTTTCCTAATTTAGTTAGGATTCCTTTAATGTTCCTTGTATCATAATATATGTTTTATATATATTGCCTCCTTAAGGGAGAAGAATAGCATGAACGATTAATCCCTAAATCTCATAATTTAGTTTTATCTTGTGATTGAATTGCAAGTGGATGCCACACCCTTAATATGTGACAACACCTCTGCAATACCAATGACAAGAAACCCTGCGTTACATCAAAATACAAAACACATCAAGAAAAAGTAACACTTCATCAGAGAAGGCTTGCAAGAGAATGATTGAATAGCTCTACTACATATCTGAGGATCAAATTGCCGATATCTTTACCAAGGCCACCCAAGGAAGGATTTATGTATCTTAGAAGGCTACTTGGAGTGCAAGCAGGTAACAGTTTGGAAATGAGTTTTAGAAGCTAAACAGCTTCCAGCAACAAGAAGCCAATGGCTAGTTTTATTTAAAAGCCATTCTCAAGCCAAATCCAAAGAGGTAAATGGAGGGCTGAGATTAAAATTGGAGTTGTATGGCTAGATTACAACAGTACAATAGTAGGTACAGTTCTTTGTCTTCCTTCTCAATGGAGATAAGATTGATGACTACATGCAAATGATTTTTCTATCCTTTAGATACAGAGCTTAAACATATTTGCTCTCTCAACTGGTCTATAAAAAAAGCAAGCAAAACTACTGCCGAAAATTTCTTCTTCAAGTCTATACCACTTGTTCTCCTCTTCATCAGCTATTCCATTTCCACCCTACACTTATCAAAAAGCAATCCTGGACACACAAGAAACTCCTTATGTCGTTAGGCTTGTGCAATGATTGAGTCTCCAAGTTGTTCACAAGTATAAGAGTAGTCAGGATACTCATAATCCTCTAAAAAGTGCAGCAAGGAAAACTTATAACTTCCCAATTTTCCATTTCGCCAAATATACAAATAAAAGTTTTGATGTACACCTTAAGCTGGCACATAACTATAAGCTCTGGGATGTTGCTGAAGTAGTTTCCAACTAGCTTCATATTCAAAAAGAAAATCAAGACATGCAACAGCCGTTGATTCTAGCCCTTCCCAATTCCTAACAGCTGTTTCAAATCCAGCCACTGTAATTAGGTTCCAGGTTGGTAAAACAAGTTGTTTGAGGCCTGGGTTCTGCGAAGAAGCGAAAATCATTACTAGTCACAAAACAAAACGTTTGTGATGAATACAGAGGAATGGAAAACCAATACCTTTAGGCTGCATAGATCAAGTGTTAGAGCAGTTATGTTTTTATTTAAATGTTCATATATTTATGTTTTGTTTTATTAGAAATATTAAGTATATATTTGTTAATTGCTATTAACCTTATCAATTAAAAAAGAGTAATTGGCACCACATAAATATGTTTTGAGATTCCTTCTTTGTATAGAGAAGAAGAACAAGTCTTAATCCATAATCCTTCCATAATCATTCCGTATTGTTTTTGTCCCATTCTGGATCTCGTCCGTTTAATTTTACTTTATGATTTCCAACAGTTTTGAACCCCAAATAACTTCTACAGTTTTGCACCCCAAATAACTCCTACAGTTTTGATTCCTTACTGTTTTGTAATCCCAACGTCTATTTCTTTATATAATATATATATATATATATATATATATATATATATATATATAGATACATACACACACACACACACACACACACACACACACACACATATATATATATAAGTGATTTGGATGCAGAAAGTTTTTTTCAGTG